>NW_015386656.1:106229-136819 GCF_001527695.2 Protobothrops mucrosquamatus | reverse complement strand
TTCAGTTTGTGCAGAATGCTGTCTTGATGTTGTGTTTGTGGAGGATCTTGCTGATTCTGTCTGTGGTGCCTTTTATGTATGGGAGGAGGGCTTTGCCGTTTTCTTGTTCTCTGTCTTGGATTTTAGTGGGGGTTTCTTTTTGGATTAGGTAGGTAACCTGAGCACAACAAAGCCCCCACCCAAACAGAACACTCCCCCAGCCAATCAGAGCACAGCCAACCCCCCATCCAATCAGAGCACAGCCAAGCTCCTTAACCAATCAGAACACACCTCCACCCAATCAGAACACAGCCAAGCTCCCACCCAATCAGCTCAAACCCCACTGGCAGTTAAAAGGAAGAAACAGCTGCAATCGCACACTACTCCCAGAAGCACGAAGCTGAAGACACCAGCCTGAAGATGACGAATGTGACTTCGTCGAAACGTCGCCAAGACACTTCCAATTTTACACAGGAGAAAACCGGAATATCCAAAGACCTAAATACAAACACCCGCGAAAACCTCAGAAAACAAGTATATATGTATGTATATATGTGTTAAATTTAGATTTTGCCAACAAAGAATTAAAGGGAGACTAGTATAGCTATTTTGAGCTATTTAGGCAAAAGTAATAAAAGATTGTTCTGTCCCATATTTGGGTAGACCAGGTGCTCTAGTAGAACAGTTTCACTGGAAAACACTTAATATATATGTGTATGTGTATGTGTGTATGTGTATGTGTATGTGTATATATATATGTATGTATTTCTGTTTCATGGATTGGGGACATTATGGACAAAAAAAGCAGCTGGAGATAAGGTCTAGACTGCTGAAAGTTTATCTCAAATAAAGAGAGATTTAAAGACTCCAGGCAGCTGATTTTGGTGAATAGACAGCAGAAATTGACTTTTTGCAGCCACTTGTGACGTCGACCGTCAGTGTCTAAGGTATTTAAGGTAGGACGAAACTGGGTGTTTCCGTCGGAAAATACCTGAGTTTTAAGTTGGTATGGAGTAGAAAAATTAGTGAGACCTCACCCAAAAATAATAATAATGAAGAAATTCTAACTTTTTCGAAGTCTTGATATTCAGATAGTCAGCGTTCCATTTAAAGAGAAGTCATGTAATTAAAAAAAGGGGAAAAAATATTTCCAGCTTTGAAAGATCTTTATTTTTTGCAAATTTTTACATTATAAAACAAAAGGATGATTACAGAGTTCTTTTTTGGAAAGTTTTTAAATGCTAAAGTTTTGATTGAAATTTATTTAAATAAAGATTTTGAAGTTAATTAGAAAAATTGTCTTGTGTGGAGAAAAATCTTTCTTGTTTACATTTCAAACTCAAAACAAGACTTTGAAGATCAATTACTAGAACAAAAGATGGCTACTTTAAAGGAAACATTTGATCTTTGGGTCTGTGAAATGCTCAAACGTTTTAATTCCATACAGGAACCAAAAGGTCTTATTAAAAATGAACAAGTTCTTTGGAAGATAAACTGAAATGGATTTTAAAGTGCAATTAAAAACTATAACCTATAAGAAAGTGATAGGAATATTGGATTTAAGAATTGAACTGGATGTTCATTTTAAAATTAAAAATGTCATACAAATAATGTAGCCAAAGAGCATTGTAAACTACCCTTTTAAACTGAAATATGAGATCTACTGGGGTCACAACATGGAAATTCCAAGTAGACTTGGATAAAGAATTTTAAGAGAAGAGGCAAAGATAGTAGAATGAAACAGGAGTCAGAATTCTATCTATGGGATTTAAGAATGGCTAGAGGAAGAAGAAAAAAAATATACAAAATTGGTTTATTTGATTATGGTTAAATTATAACTTGTTATCTCAGGTGATGCTTAATGGTTATTTTGATTAAATCAGTTTGCTTTTATTTTGAAATGTTTATCTGGGTATAATGGATTAGTTACATCATCATTTTTGTTATCTGATTAAGGGGTTATTTTTTCTACTAATGTTTAATATTTTTTAATTTTTTGCAATATTTAATTGTTAAATATTATTAAAAGAGAGATGAAGAGGATTTAAAATAAATAAAAAAGGGATTATATTGTCATTTCTCTTGATTTTTACTGGACCTTTGCTGATTAATAGGGAGAGCTGAAGATTTAGATACAAGTGTGTAGAAAATTGAGTGAAGTAGATTAAAAAATGTATTTATTTCATTGTATTTTAGCAAAAGTGATACATTTTAATGTCGAATATACTTGAAGGGGAAGGTTTTTTTTTTCTTATGATCTCCTTTTGGGGAGAGGCAGTGGCTCAGTGCTTAATGATACTGGAGATGGTCTCAGCTCCGGAGATTCAAGCCCAAGCACTGCATAGTAGGGTGAGTTCTGTTACTTGCCTCAACTTCTGTCCACCTAACAGTTTGAAAGAATGTCCTATGCAAGTAGATAGATAGGTACCACTTTGGTGGGGAGACAAGCTGGTACTCTTTGCAGGCAATCAGACTCCTGGTGGCTCTGAACCTTCCTGGTTGCACTGCTCATTTGTGAGGCAACTCTGGGAAGGGAGGGGGCCTTGAGTGATACTGCAGGAAGAGCCACTTGTCTTTGTCTCTGGTGCAAAGCCAATTTGCCCTCCTACGGCACACCTTGGGAAGTGCGGAAACATGTCCTATAACAGGGCTGGTACCCTGGCAAGCCAAAGTAATAGTCTACAATGGGATTGTGGTCTCTTGGCTACTGTAACAATGCCATATGCCAATCATCATCATCATCAACCTTTTGAGGGAGATTTTTTTTCCCTTTCTTTCATAATTCCTAACTTTTTTTTCTTTTTTGTATTTTTGTGTTAGGTTCTTCTATTAGTTTTATCTGTTTAGTATACTTTTCAAAATTGTACTTTTTCAAGTACTTCACGATATTTCTGTGTAGCATTTTCCGAGGGATTAAGAGAACTGCTGTGGAGAATAGGAAGGGAGAAAATGTACTTTTGCCAGCCTTGCTGAAAGTGGCTAAATTTGAATACAATGTTACATATAAATTCTAATTTAATATCTTAAATCCTAAACATTGAGAGAAGTAATCACAAATAATTTCCTTCCATGTGCTGAAAACTAAAATTTATCATCTTAAGAAGATGAATTTGTCCTTTAAAGGAATTAAAGGACAATAAACAAACAAACAATTTTAGCTATTATTTATATTCTTCCAAACAGCCAATACAGCTTTACAGGATAAAGAAATAACCACTTAGTAGACAGTAATGTAGAATTGGACAAAAAGAAAGCAAACTATACATGGGTAAAAATAGAAGAGAATAAAAAGGTTGTTTAAGGATATTGCTAGGTGATTGCTTCTTGCAACTGTAAAGCAATGCTCATGTAGGAGGAGGAGTCATTTTATATTCTGAACTATATAAGTTAAAACATGATTTAATATTTAACAAACCCAGTCTGTTTCACAATCATTGGATAATTATGAAACTTGTATTTGTGTCCGATAACATATAGTAACATTATTGTTAACAAAGATTTTGTGTACCTTTAAGCAAAACTGGATTGTCTATTATCCATTTACCCATTACCTATTATCCATTTACAGAAGGAGGGAGGGGGGCTTCCTTGATTTGTAACCTCTGGGATCTTTCTGGAGTTACAACTTTGTTTAATTCAAAGACATTGCAATTTATAGACCCTTAAAATCCATCCTTAATATGTTCTATCTACTTACTTTAAATTTCTGGAATTTAGATGATTAATAGATGAAAAGTATGCCTGTGGCAGTGGTAAGCCACTTCTCAATAAACAAACAAAAAAATGAAAAGACAAATGTCTTATTTACTCTCTGTTATAGCCTTAAACCAGTGATGTCTACAGCATATTGTGATTATGCCAAAATGTTGTCCTTCATCTACTGCTTGCATAACTGTTGTTACTTGTTTCTAACAAGTATAAAAAGTTTAAAGCTGTGGTTCTTCATCCAAGAGTATATTGTTAAACCCTTATTTAATTTGAGTGCGTGACAGCTGAAGTTAAGGCATGGGCAACTATACCTGTACAGACTTGACATTCATACCCCACGATCCCATGTCTTTGGCAAATTTCCATGTGGGCAGGAGATTCAGTGAAAGTCATAGGAAATTTTCTACTGTTGGAAATCGTGATAAAACAGGCTATTTGTTCAGCCAAATATACTTACAATTTCTTGTGTACATGTCTAAACATATTAGAGACTGCTGAATGACTGTGGATGTTGTGCATAGGCCATGAACACATAATTTTATATCTACCACACTCTGAACCTTATGAGGCTAACGGTGCAGCTTACAAAGCAGTATTGTAGTGACCTAATTTTAAAAAATACAGGAAAGTATACTATCCTGAAAACAATATAACTAAACCTATATCATATTTTTTTTCTTTAATAAGATGCCCCCAAAAGTATTTCAGATGTTATCCTATGCAGAATTAAGATACTTCAAAAACATTTTCCATATAGTCATATTCAAACTTTTGAAATATTAAATATTAAACAGCCACAAATTCAAGATGAAGATCATTCTCCTCAATAAATGCCAATGATACTTTTTGGGAGCAAAGTGGCTCATTAGCTCCAAGTAGAACTGGACAAATTATAAAGGATGTCCTATGATTCACATTCTGAGAGCTCATTTGTGGCTTAGTGGCTTAAAATGGGGGTTTTCCTGCTCTTCCTCTGAGGGAAGAACTAGAGACAGGATGTCGAGAAGTAGGGAACTGTGGTTAATAAATATCTTCTCATGGATGAGTTCTGGGAATACTTACTGTATCTATGGCTGGTCCCAATATCAAGGGATGGCCTAGAAATGACATTTAAAAAACAGGTGATAGAACTTGAATCAAATAATACTTTTCAGCAGCAAATAAATTGGATCTCCCTAGTCAGTCAGTACATATGTGCTGCAGTTTTCTTCTTTGTTCACCTGCTTGCCATATACATATTTATCCCATATGTATATAATTTATCCCATATGATGTAATTCCCTCTGCTTGAAAATCTGAGGCATTATTATTCTATGATGGACTGAATATAACAGGAATGAAAAATATATTTATCCTGAAGACAGAATAGAGTTTAGCTAGGTATATTAGCAGCTTCACATTTTTAGTAGAACTTGCATACATACCAACAATAAAATTCATTGTTGTTCTAAGATGATGACACCATTAGTCTTTAGTACAGTGTTTGAATGATGGTATTACACTGACATGTTAAAACTGAAATCTTATTATATTCACATTGCTGATTCTTGAAATCCTGCATGGCTGTCTCTATATACCTTTAACTGCTCTAATCACAGTTTACTATAAAGAAGCACTGTATAAATTAAAATTCTAATGTTAAGAAAAAAATTAAAAATATAATGTTGTCTATTCTAATAAAACATACTCATTAAGGATCATGAGCACTCTGATTAATTCCACTATAATATGTAGGCCTGGATTTATATTTTGGTCTATATATTTTTAATTCTACACAAACTGCATACATGTTGAGCAACAATTGCCTGACTATATGGTAGTGTTCTCATTCTCCATAATCTTCAGGCCTATCTGCCTTACAATATTCAATATCATCCCAACTTAGATTACATTCTAAGATTATTCTTAATTGTTCAAGGGGAAAAGTTTTCTTTCCATCATTCCCATTTGCAACAATGCATACCCAAAGTCCCTTGGAAGGGTCTGGACTGTTTCATGAATGCTACAGGTAATGACTCTGAAGGAGGCCAGAGAGCACTGATGGGAAAAAATTCCTTCTGTGCATCTGTCCATCTTAACCACTGAAACATAATTTTCTAGGTCCATTTTGTGTGCACTATAATCAAAGAGGCATTACTAATTGATTATAACAGAGGTCCCCAGCCTTTTGGGCACTAGGGACCGATTCTGTGGAGAGAGGTTTTTCTGTGGACTGGAGGGGGCGTGGTTTTATGTACTGCCTGAATCCCTTGGATGTGGCTTTGCTTGTTTACACATACTGGTTTCTGGCATGCTGCGGCCCGATGCCGGTCTATGGACCTGGGGTTGGGGACACTTGGATTATAGCTTAGGATGTATATTAATTGTTCCATGCCTATCAAAAGGTTGTCCCATGTTGTTCCCTTGATGTTTAATGTTCATCAGACATAATATATAAAAGCTGCTAATACATAGCCAAAATCCTTTAATGATTTTAATTAAAACAAAACCACTAAAACAATTTGTGATGTTCTCGAAGATCATACTTGATGGGAAAGATATTGCCTATCTTCCGAAGACACACTTTTATCAATTGGTACGTGCTGAATCTTATTGCTAGGTCTAATTCATAATAAGTAGTGCTTTAATAAAAACAGATGCCTGGAAATTTGCACAGCAGCTTCCTCTGCCCATAGTTCCACATGTGGAACATCTCATTGCTTAGCAGCACATCCCTCCCCCAGTTCTAAGAAATCAGGGCCTCTTAAAACAAAGTTGAAAAGTGAATAGTCAGCTGGCAGCATGTCTACATTTTTAAGCAAGCCTGGATACGGAGTTGGTTTAGTTTTAGTTTTTGCTGTTACTGACCTCCTTGCGCCAAGTTCATAGTAGTGTGAGCAATGATGTATGACAGATTGCTGGCAAGCACTGTAGAGTGTTGAGCCAGACTATCTTCCAAGCCCAGCTGGGATCAATTAAAATAAATAATAGTCCTTGCAATAGCTAGTTCCTACCACTTTCTTCAGAAATTGCTTAGAATTCACATTTGCATATGAACATATTTGTATTTCTGTTTCTTACTTTACTGTCTTTCGTCCCTTTTGATAACAAACATTCCAACAATCTTTCTGGTTTGGCAGACTGGTGGAAGTGGTGGTTGGAGAAAGGGGATAGTTTCATGCACGTGCCCGCCACTTTCACAAATGCAGCTTCATGCACATGTACTCACCCACAACTTCCACAGCCTGGTTCTGAATTGGCTGCAGCTCGGCACTAGGCCACAGACCAGGGGTTGGAGACCCCTGATTTAGCAGATCCTTTGCATTTATTCCAGCATGAACTCTGTGACAAATCAGAAATCTTTTTCCAAAGGCTTCCCCTTTAACTTCTGTTTTCAAGGAGGGATGATAGTGAAATAAGGTTAGCACAGACAGAAAGGCATATACAGTACACACACTGTTCGCACCACAATGTAAGACCCATCAAACTAAGAAACACATATACAATAACCAGTGATGTGTCCTGTGAACAAGCTTTGAATGTTCATTAATGAATTGTACTGCAGCTATGTAGTATGATTAGCATTCTTAAGAAGTGTATTTCAAATACATCACCACTTTTGTTTGTTGATAAATTCCTATAGTATGGTGAAGTGAACTTAAATGCAAAAATGAGGAATAAATGTAATATGAAGTAAGAATGATATACTACCAAACAATCTCCTATTTAGTAATTCCTGAAATATTAAGAAAATTAAAATTATAGGAATATATTGTGTAACAAAAAGTGTTACAGTTACCCTAGAATTTCTCACAAGTTACTTTCTGGATTTGTATGATTATACCTGATCACTCCCAGTGAGCAAATGTGTGAAAGAATTGGAGAAGGATCAAAGCGCTGGGATCATGATCTGAACATAGTGATCAAATGAATTGATATCGACAGTTATAGAGTTCAACCAATCAGCAATCAGCTCAGTCTATGAAAAAGAAAGAAGTGGAGTCAAGCAGTTGGCAGACTGCAATACTTGACTTGTAAATCATATCTGGCTTAAAGAAAAACTAAAGGAGCTTCTCAATAAAAAGAAACAAAATAGAAGATGATTGAAGAAAGTGTGACACTCTATTTTTTTGTGTTGTTGTTCTTTTAGGAATTCAAATAAGTAGCATCAAGACTTACGTTGAGAAAGTTGCTGTGAATTCAGTGGGACTTACTTCCAAATAAGTATGCATGAAAATGAAGTTGTTTTTACTTGGATGAAAGGCCACCAGGAAATTCCAAGTCTATGGAGCCGATTGAAAATAAAACAAACAAATAAACAACTTTAGATGAAGGCAATGCCAAACCACTTCCATATTCCAAAACACCATGGATATATCCATTTACTCATCAGGAGTTTATTGTATTTATTAAATTTGTATACCACCCATCTTGTCTACAGGTGACTCTAGGTGATTTCAGTTAGATGGATCTTTAAGTGTTTTATACTAAAATAACTTTTCAAATCCTGTTAAAGTATTTAAAGCCTTTATCTTTATAGTCTAAAATTTACTTATTCTAAGGAGGACCTGTACTAATTGTGATTGTATTGGGGTTGTTGTTTGCATATCTAGGAATAGAACCTTTATTTGATGCTTAGAAATTATGAGTATTTAAATTATTATTTGCAATTATTAAAAGGGTGAAAAAAATATATAAATATACAAACTGTTGGATCATGTTTATTACGAAGATGTTGTTCTTCCTTCATTCTATCTTAGAATAATTCATATGTGTATTCATGCTAATACAAAAGAGATAGTAGAAATGATTGATACAGAAATGATTAATAAGGTCCCTTGCCTGAGGGGGTTGAGCTAGAAGATCTCTAAGGTCTCTTCTCACCCTATGATTCTATCTTCTATGTCCTGCCTTCATTGGATCAGGCTATCTGTTCTAGCCTTCTTTCTTATGTTCTCTTTTCTCAGCTAGAAGCTTCTGTGTGACAGAACACTTTTCTTTTATACTAGGTTCATCAATATCTGGAGTTTTTAATAGAGGTTAATGTAATCTGTCCAGTTTCCTATATGCTTTTTTATTCAGTTTTCTTCAGAAGGAAATGCAGCAATTTCAGAAAATGAGTAGGATAAATACGAATATAAACTGTTTCAACGACAAAGATGCTTTGTTATAACACTAGTCAGAGAAAGATAAAAAAACCTGTCAGAAAAAAAATATTTTTAGATGTATCACTACAAAATGCTAATAATGGAGCTATTTTATCTTGACTACTGCCAATTTCTTAATTTATTACTATCTAATATAAGTAAAGTATGTGGGAAAATCATAGAAGCAGTTTGGTTTAGTGTAGGGGTAGGCAACCTTGGCTCTTTTATGACTTGTGGACTTCAACTCCCAGAATTCCTGAGCCACCATGGCTGGCTTGGGAATTCTGGGAGTTGAAGTCCACGAGTCATAAAAGGGCCAAGGTTGCCTACCCCTGGTTTAGTGGCTAAGTCAGCAGGCAGAAACCAGAAGTATGGGAATTCTAAACCAAAATCTAAACTAAGGCCAGCTGGATGACCTTGAGCTGGATGACTCTCTCAACCCATGATTTCAGGCTTGGGCAACAAGTTGATCAGTCAATTCCTCTCATATTTGCATAAAATGCTTGGAAGAACAATAAAACATGTTGGAAAATCAGCAGTCTAGGCCTTCATGAAGTTCCTAAGTCTCTGCTTCTTTCTGAAAGTGATTGCTGAAAATTGACAGCACAATATCCTATCATTCTGACCAGTGGTGGGATTCAAAAATGTGAACAACCGATTCTCTGTGTGGATGCCGCTTCCAGAAGTCCATTGTGGGCCTGGGCAACAAAAAATTAGCTACCACTTTTGCCGAAGTGGTGCAAACTGGCTGTATCCCACCACTGATTCTGACACTTGGGAAACAGATTTAAACTGTAAAAACTGTCTGAAAATGGATATATCACCAAAAAAGTAATGAAATCTCTTCAAACTTTCCTTCAGATCAAATTCCTCCCACATATGTGAAAACCCATTTATGGCTTTCTCTTCCTAAATGTATCCAGAGAGTCATTGTGAGACACAAAATGGTTATTGTCAATGACTTAATCTAGCAGAGCTTACCTGCTACTCTTAAAATAATATGCAGAGTTTGCATACATTAAATAGAACAAATCTTCAATGTCTACTGTATACTGTACATACACATTGCCAACATGTTCAAAATAAAATGAGGGTGTACAATTTTTAGTTCTTTGTGTTTATTTAGTAAGTAGATCTTAATATGCACCTATAGTATAATATATTTTTCCATATTTCATTCACCTCATTGGCCCCTTTTCTATGTTCTGTGGAAAGTTCATATTGCCTAGCCTACAATGAAAAACTGTAGGGAAAAGGTTGTTTTAGCCCTTCTTCTTACTTCGTACCATGAAGGTTTGTTCTACATTGCCGAATTGTCATGAGACTTCCTTCCCTGAACAAACTGCCATTACAGTGACTTTATGAGGCTGCTAATCTCTATACTGGATGAGAAAATTAGTCACTTCTAGCACAATTTATGCTCTTGCTAAGCTATACAAACAAATTATAGTCCGTGACCAGCACAACTAAATTCTACATCTTTTTAAAGTTGAAAACAAAACATAATTGAAAAGTAAGTTTTTCTTCATATGTACACAGTAACGCTTTGAACAACTTCAAATGAAAACTATGATTGCAAGCAATCACTTGACATTGGGGTTAAATACATTCAGAAATCCTTTCAGTTAGGTTTTTAATATATAGCTAGTTTTTAGTAAGTTTGGGGTATGTACAACTCTTTTATTTCTTTAATATTGTAGAAGAAAATGTTATATGTAGTTATTAAATCTGAAGTTAGTGGGACATGAGATCAGATAGACTCAGAATGGTTCAGAGAGCACAGTTAAGTCTCCTGTTCATCTTGTATTTACCAAAGAGATTATTTCACTATGCTTTAAATTCACATCATTTCACAATAGTGGCTATATTCAAAGCCACATGTGTCTCAACTGATGTAAATTATTTTAAATTTCTTCCATGTTATTTAACATATTTGATTAATTAATATAATTTGCAAACACATTGTCAAGTGTTCAGATATGGTACTGTAAATTATGTTTTAATTTGACCTTTTGGTACATCTTATTACTGCCTTATTTCAACCTGATTGCCTTGCAGCTTATTATATTCATTTACTGAAGAGATACCATTATGTTTACTGCGTTCCAGGTTCCCACTCTTTTGCCAGACTCCCAAGCCGCGCTATTGAGCCATACTAAATACTCTTTGGTAGGGCAGAAAAACATTCCTTTATCTCAGTGCTTACAAGGAACACAAATCATTTTTTGTGATTTGTGGTTTTCAAATAAACAATTACTCATAGAGGGAAATAAGAGAATAATACCTAGATTCTAAAATAGAGATAGTTGACAAGCTATTTATTCTTCAGGACACTTTTGTCAAGACAAACCTACCAAGTTGTACAAATATGAATTGCTGTTTTGGTTTTTGAAAGATTTGGGCAAGAGATTATTGGAATGGTTAAGGTATATAATACGCACAGATACACATGCATATATATTGTATATGTGCATATATAATACATATATACACATACACACCAAGATAATGGGACTATTATATTTATAAAAAAATAATAAATAATCATCAGGATTCCTGTTCTTCAAAAAAGTTTCATTTACCATAAGATATACAAAGGGCTGTCAATTATATATTCACAGAAATAGATACAGGGATATTTTGAGAGGGGAAAAATGTAAGGATGGTAGCCACAGCTGCATGATTTTTAAGTGTGATATGTGTGCAATGCACTTCCTCCCTAAACAGAGACAAGGAGACATGTGTATATGCTGCATGTGGATAAACAATCAGATGATAAAGCATATTTTTTTCTCATTGACATATTAGCTTAGATGTTGTTTCGCTTTCAACAAACATTGGACTCCTATGGTTACATTTGTAGCTCTAAAGATAGCAATCTTTTAAAAATTGAATTAGAGCATGACAAAGTATAAGGACTAAGCCTAAACCTCAAAGATCTGGATACAAAGAATGCTATAGAGGTATGTGAATCAGCCAAGATCCAATTCAAGTTGGAGATGTTAATACTGAAATGTGAGATTTGATATTCCATTCAAAAAAAGAATCTGCCATGGGGTATAACAGAGAAGCACCTAAATACTTGCAGCTGTTTCTCTTTTGGGGGCATAATAGAAGAAAATAGGAAGCACATTAATTCTGCTCAGATAGGTTTCTTTATATTTGCCTACAAATGGACATTAAATAAGAGGTTCTAGAAAGAAAGTGTTCCAATATTTCAGGCCACAAAGAAGAGGGAGTTAAGCTATTCTCCAAAGCACCTGAAGACAGGACAAGAAGCAATGGATGGAAACTAACCAAAGAGAGAAGCAACCTAGAACTAAGGAGAAATTTCCTGACAATTAGAACAATTAATCAGTGAAACAACCTGCCTCCAGAAGTTGTGAATGTTCCAACACTAGAAGTGTTTAAGAAGAGACTGGACAGCCATTTGTCTGAAACGATATAGAGTTTCCTGCCTGAGCAGGGGGTTGGACTAGAAGACCGCAAAGGTCCCTGTCAACTCGATGATGATGATGATGATGATGATGATGATGATGATGATGATGATGATGATGATGATGATGATGATGATGATTATTATTATTATTATTATTATTATTATTATTCACACAGCCAGCCAGATGTTCAGACTGGATTTGGCATTTTTGTCTAATATTGTTTTGTGTAATAATCAAACTCATGTCAAAATCAGAAAACAAAATCATCACTTTATTCAATATTTCTTTGTCCATGGACTAAAAGAGAATTACAAATCCAGAGTCTCCATTAAATTTAAAATCATTTTCATATCTGTCTAAAATGGCTCAAGTCACTTGAATCACCACAAGTTCATCACGCTAAGTTTTATCCAGCAAATTTTCCATTGTGGGTACATAGTACTGTTGAGCTAAAAGTCTTCTTTAGATGGATGTCTGTGCATGTGTGTTTATAAGCTGATGATGACAATAATATAGTACAGTGTATGAAGTGAGGATTGGTAAACAGGGTTGACATTCTGCTGTTGAATCTGTTGTTCCATTTTCTCATTAATATCGGAATTATAGTGCTATGCTATTGTTTTAAATGCATGCAGTCTAAGGCAGAAGAGGCAGAAGAGTTGTACTGTATAGCAAAAACTCCATTCTGTTTGTAAACAATAGATGTGAATCATATCTTGTCATCTTTGCAATATGGATGCAGTGTATCAAAAAATTGATCTGTTGAATGCTAGTGTCAAGTTAGTGAACCTATCTTAAGTAGGAGAAGGACTGGCAGAGTCAGCGGGGAGGAGTAAAAACAGGGATCAGCCTAGAATCATTTCACAGCAACAAATGAATTAAGTCTACCACCATCACCACCCCCTGATTGCGGTTACCCTTATCTATAACCAGGTGCTGAGCGATAGTTGAGAAAATTCCTGTACCTAGGTCGCAGTAATAAATCAGTAAATGTTGAATGTTCACGTGTGGATCTCACCTTTTGCGCCTGACATCTTGTAGCTAAAACAATATTCTCACCTTTAAAATGTTCTCAAATGCTTTATTAAAAATGCAATTATTTTCAGTTATTTCATCAGAAGTTAACAGGATATGGGCACAAAAGTTTGTAGCTAGACATTTATCAGCTCATCACATGGAATACAATATATTTTCTCCCTTTTAGTAATAATTATTACTAGTCATTTACAATGATATGGAAGAAAGCCAGTTTGGTGTAGTGTTTAAGGCATCCAGGCACAAACTGGGAGACCATGAGTTATAGTTCCACTTTAAGCACAATGCCAGAAAGAGAGACAATCAGTTTCTCTCTCTTAGTCTTAGGAAAGAAGCAATGACAAACCACTTTTAAAACACTGACTCCAAAGGGGGAAAAACAACACTATCCATACATATATGTGTGTGTTACATCGTTTTAAAAGTATTGGTTAGTTGCTGTATAAGTTTGAACCTGCTAATATATTATTATTATTATTATTATTATTATTATTATTATTATTATTATTATTATTATTATTATTATTATTATTATTGAATTACTGCCACATAAAGATCATATAATTTTTTCATTACTATTTGAAACGGCATGGAGGAAGCAGACTCAAAAAATATGATGAAGTGTTAATATTAGAGAGGGAGAAAACTGAAGTACTTCTGGGCTTTAAAATCATGAGTGAGAGAATAAATTCCCAAACTTCATTTGTTTACTGCAGCAACAAATGTAGAAAATTTGCCAGAGTTATTTTTAAAACTAAATGACATAACCTTTAGGGATATCTTAACATTTCTCCATTTAATTAGCAAAAGATTCAAATAGCCTTTTCATCATCATTCTCTACATAGTCCAGATATTTTAATGAAACACATTACCCATCAAAATTTTGCTGTGTAGGAGCAGTTACAGTTAAAAACTGTCTACTAATTTTAAATATACATTCAGATTAAATATTAAAGCCACTCAGGTATATTTACATTGGGATGGGATGGGAAACACATTACATAGGCAAACACCAGGTGTTGCCCAATAGCTCTGTTCCCAGCTGTTCATATAAACAACCTGGGGGGAGGGGCAGTTGAATCATTATATCTCCAGCATGTTTCATCATCTATCATAGAAGCACAGTTTAGATCAGGGGTGTCAAACTCGCCACGTGACGTGACATATTGCGATGTATTGTGACTTTTTCCCCATTGTTGGAGTTGGGGTGGGCGCGGTTTCGGCATGACGCATCCAGCCTGCAGGCCGGCAGTGTGACACCCCTTGTTTAGATATACTACATCTGATCTTAGGCCAAAGGCCAAGAAGTATGGAAGGACAATTTCATTTCTGAAACTGATGTTCATGAACTGTTTTTAAATGCAGGTTAAATTCTGTGATTTAAAATTCCCCTAAGGAAAATACAGCTTGTAAAAAATTAAAATGTAATTATATTTATAATTATAAATGTTAAATCTTTTTAAGAAGAAGAAAAAAATATCAAGGGGGAATCAAAGTGGAACAGATGCAGGAAGAGTAGAAAGGCCATAAATAGACTGTTCCATCTACACCTAGGTACCTCCACCAAATCAGGGCACCAGATTTGCTGTAACAGTCATACTATTAAAATTACAGACAATCAATAAACTGCAAACATTTTTAGACCTTGTTTGTTAAAAAGAAAATTAACTTGAATTTAACAGAGTCAATCTATGAGCAGGTTACTGTTTATCAAACTTGGAGGCTGCCTTTTTTTTAAGGCTGTTATTAATGAAAGTTAACATGGAAGGAAACATTGAAAATACTATTGTCATTTATGTCTTGATCTTTTGCTGAAATCACACTTTTGGTAAAGTGTTTTGGGCAGGCAGATAATTCTACTTTTACTTTTCGGGTTTCTTTGAATACAGTCCATGGCTCTGATAACATCATAACTGGGAAAAGGCATTTAATAAATGTATGTGTTTATAAAAGAACATACACTGCTAAATTCCTTTTCAGATGTATGTCTATTTGCTATTGGTGTGAAGCTACCAGCATTTAATAACAACATTGATAAGCAAGTCAAATGATGAAAATATGGATTTGTTCAGAGCAAGCAAGGTAACTGGTGTCAAAGGAAAGGACTTTCCTTTTTTTTCCTGAATGAAGCTTTTGGCACAAATTGCTTTAAGATGAGGCTGATTAGGGTCTAGATTCCTTTCCTCAAGGAATGTTGGAACAAACACTCTAGCAATTCCTAGTTTTTCACGTCCTACGTTTGAGAACAGAATTTCCAATCAATATGTATTATATTCATTGTTTCTCCCATAGTCATTGATGCCTATGTTGCAACATTTCTTTATGAGATATCTTTGAGTTTGACAGTCTAAACCAGGGGTAGTCAACCTTGGCTCTTTTATGACTCGTGGACTTCAACAGCTGGCTCAGGAATTCTGGGAGTTGAAGTCCACGAGTCATAAAAGAGCCAAGGTTGACTACCCCTGGTCTAAACATACATCCTCACAGGTAGACTTCATTATGTGCAGTGGGAATGTCTTCTGAGTATTTATAGCCCATTAAATGCCATACTAGCCAAAATTATTTGACTACATAAAGAAGAATTTAAAATTCAGAACACAGGGAAAGTCTCTTGAGATAGGGATACTTCTTTCATTGCCCTTTAAACATTATTTAGCCAAATGCACATTAAAATTAATTCTAGCCCAAAATAATATATCAGAATTATGTATTATCTTCCCTTAAACTCATAAAACAATGGGGGATTTCTCAATTATGTCAGCAAACTATAGGTAGTCCTCAGTTTACGACCATAACTGAACACAGAATTAAGTCCAGATGATCTTCAAGTGCAGCCCCATGTAGAATCTGTTGCAGTAATTTAATCATGTTATTTATTATATCAATTTATATTGCTGCCTAACTTACAATAGCAACTCTGATCTCTGAATATAGGATTAAATACAATATATAATAAGCAGTAATAACTCAATAATGGCATAATGGCACCCAAGGATAATCTAGTTCAAGCCACACAATGTCAAAAAAAAAAGTTGATAGGTGTACCCAATGTACCAGCCCCAGGCCTCTCAAAGGGAACCCCAAGGTCTTTAAGAACCTATTAAGCATACTCTGGATTTGGTGCGTATAATGTTCCAAAGGATGGATGCTGCATTGGCAAAGAAAAGAATGGCTCTGTGAGGTAAGGAAACAAAATTTTAAAAAGGACAAAAGGGGAAAAAAACCTCTCTGTTCAGCATAGAGAAAAAAGAAAAGCAGGATTAGGGGATGGCAGAGGATGAGATGGTCAGATAGTGTCATTGATGCTATCAATGTGGGCATGGGTTTGGGCAGATTCAGGGAGACAGTGAAGGATGGCGGGGGCTGATGTACTATGGTTCATGGGGTTGCAAAGAGTTGGATATGACTTAGCAACTGAACAATGTAGATTTCCAAATTATATCATCTTAAATTTGACTTGAAAGCCCAGGAATGCCAACAAATATTAGCATTCTAGCTTTGTTTCACAGGTAGCTTTTTGTGGTTGTTTTTTATTCAATAAATATATATTTAACAGTATAGTATCAGACTTCATTTCCTTCATTTCTGACTCACCAGACTCTTTTGTATCAATGTATGAAAATATTACAGAGCAACAGCTTTTTTCAATATATTCCAGTTACGCAAGAACTGCTGAGAATTCCTCATTGTCTTGTCAGCTGTGTCTAATGTTATGGGGGGGTTTTTGCTGAAACATTTGAGGCTGCCTAAGGAGACAAATATTGTGAAATGGCAGGTAATGGATAATTTGCCGATATATTAGCTGTTTCGTAATATGTCACATGAAAATGTCTTGTTCTATAAGACACATAAGTAAGACTTTAATCATCTTTGTTTGCAGCTACGTGTTCCAGATCTCCAAATCCTATCGAACTTTAACTTTCACAGGTGGAAACAGAAAGCTGCTTTATTAATTCCCTTGTAAGTTTCTGCTGTTTGAAGCAACTAAATTTTATAAGTGACATATTTTATTGATGTGAAATGCTGTTGTAATAATATTCAGGATGTTCACTGAATTGATCCAGTTGAAGTTAATCCATAATTCACATAAATCTTTTTTCTCTCTTTAAGATGACTCATTTAGACATCAGTCACTGACATGACTGAACAGCCAGTTCTTGAAAACTAAAGAACAGAATGTCTGAGTTTAAGGAAGATAACCCAGTCTACAGTTTTCCATTCTTCTTCTCTTTCACTCCCCGCATTCCAAAAGGTATTGTCTGCTGCAAGAGATAACCTTTGCTTCTGACAGTTTCAATGTGTTCTTTTTTGTTGATGTAAGTCATTTTTTAAATCTAACATTACCTATAAGATGCAATGCTAGGTGTAGTCATTCAGGAAGAAAATATTTAGACTGCATGGGATTTACTTCTGAGTAAAGATACTTAACCTTATATCAAATTGCTGCAAAATGAAACTTTGCATATTTTGCCTAGTTTATATAAAATATACTTTATTTCTCAGTATTCACTCTTGAAAGGCAACAGAAGTTGCATACTGCATGCCAAGAACTGAGATAATCAGATACATGATCAGCAGTTGCAGGCAATGACTGGTGGGATGTATCTTTCAGTAGGCCTAATTTCTAGCTGAAGCCAATTTCTAGCTGAGGCCTACCTTTACGTTGTTGCACCTACCGCTTAAACCCCAAAACAATATAAAACAAATGGTTTTCACAATAATGAAAAAGAGACAGATTCAACCCTCTAGTTTGCATTGTAAAATAAGAGATTCTTTTTGTGGCCTTCCAGCATCCCTCTTGAAGTTTTCCCAGTTCCTTTTGTTCAGCTGGGCTGGGCCAATATTTTTAGCTACCATTTTGCAAGATATTATGGTTAAAAGGGGTTTTGTTTTTTGTTTGTTTTGCAAAGGCTTAAGGACCTATTTAATCCTTTAAAAACACAGACATCTCTCATCAAATTATATCCTTCCCTGCCCAGACAATATATGCTCTGCTATGTCACACAGCCTTAGTATAGCCGACAGCCCCAAGCCAAATGATATAGAATAGAATAGAATAGAATAGAATAGAATAGAATAGAATAGAATAGAATAGAATAGAATAGAATAGAATAATATATCTTATCGATAAGAATATATCTTTATAAGACATTGAAGGAAAGTTGAATGCAGAGGAAAAAGAAAATGACTCAAGTTCTTAATGTTGTAGCTTTCTTATTACTGAGAACTATAATGGAAAAGGGCTTACCTATTCATCCTTCTACTCTTTCTCCTAGGACAAGAAGTCAGCATGGCAGCTCCCTGCAGTAATCAGAAAATATACAGTTTCTAGGTAAATCCTCTGACAGGGTTGTATTACAGTCATAAGGTGATGAATACTCACACAAACACACACGCACACACACACAAACCCCCAAACACTACATTAGATAAAATGTATTTTAAAAGTGGTGGTTTTTTTTCCCCTCATTCTAACTTCAGCAGACCTGGAGGCTCATATAAAAAGTACTAGAATGAGATCTCTTCACCAAATGTAAAAACACATTGTTCCCAATGTTGTGGCAAAGAGAGTTTTTCTTATCTTGTAACTATAAGATAAAATAAACTTTTTTGCTTAAAAAACCCACATCAACTAAAATAGGAATCACAAAAGAAGTAAAAAAAATTACAAAAGAAGTCCCAATTAATAGGAATATTTTTTCCCTTTAAAACAAAGGTCCCCAACCTTTTGAGCACCAGGGACTGGTTCTGTGGAGTGCGTTTTTTCTGTGGACCATAGGGGGCGTGGTTTCATGTACTGTCCCGCTCAGGGGTGGGGCAGCTCTAGTGCTGGCGGGATGCTTGGGGGGACGGCGCTAGCACCAGCAGAACGCTCGGCGCTAGCGTGAGTGGGAGGGTATGAGTGCACACACGTGTGCGCATGCACTGGCCATCCCTTCACATGGCCCAGTGGCCAAGCGGCCATGGCCCAGTAGTGGGCCACGCCCACAGGTTGGGGACCCCTGCTTTAAAATATAAACAGGATGGGTAGAAGGAGTTCTGGCACCATTATGGTAAGATATGAAGATTAGAACGCAGTGTAATCTCATTTAATTTCTCACTATTGTACTTTCTTAATTTTAAATTTAAAGGGTTTATTTGCCTTTTTATGATCTATATATATAGAACACATGTTCGATATAAACGAAATGTTTAACCTGTAAAAGATAATTGGAATAAGGGATCATTCCAATTGATCAATTAACACACATTCACATATTCCTTCCTTCCTTCCTTCTCCTTCCTTCCTTCCTTCCTTCCTTCCTTCCTTCCTTCCTTCCTTCCTTCCTTCCTTCCTTCCGATTATGTTGACCTGACTCACTTTTACATTAACTTTTTAATGATTTATTAATTCTGCTCTGATATTTTTAAATTTTTACTACTGTTCTACTTACTATTATAGTTTTTACTGTATATTTTGTTTATTTTATTGCATATATTTTATATAATGTAGTAATATATGATTTTATTAACTCTTAACTTTCCATTTAAATTGTTTGAATAATATTTTAAAAAGAAAAACAATGTACCCTGTACCATGTAGTTTAATTAAGAAAAACTGAATTTCATATTCAGCGATAGAAACTGATTTTTGCTTCCAGTTCAGAATTAATTTTACAGTTAGGATAGAAATATCAACATTCTCTGCAAGGCCATATCTTCCTCTTATGCTTTTTTTTTAAAGCAAATAGGTACATCGGTGTCTATCATCAAGCTAATGTCATTATTTACATCCTTGCATTGGACATTGTGATGGTGCATATGTTATCATTTTGGCTATCATCAAGCTAATGCCATTATTTACATCCTTGCATTGGACATTGTGATGGTGCATATGTTATCATTTTGGTAATAGTTTACTGCAAATGTCTCTGAGCTTGGGCCGGTTTTGTTTAATTCCTCAAATTATATAAAATAGACCAGCTTTTATATTTTGTTCAGAAACAAATCAAGACATTGCAGTGCTTTAAACACTTGTGTAATATGATACAGTATCTTCACATTCTTCCCAAGTCCAATCTGACTGCCAAGATTTGTAACAATTGAAGTTTCCAAGCTAGGCAGAGGGGGATCCCATTTACTGCACAATATTATAATCAGACTTGGAGATTAATTACCAGCAGATATGCCTACAGTATTAAAGTCAACATCTTCCATAATGGGATATGACATATCTATTCAAGCTGATAAAAACGTTCTTGGCTATTGCCTCAGTCTGGGAAACTAGACAAATGTGTGTACGAAAGCACTATCAGATGCATTCCTGCTTTGTTTAGAACAGTGTCATTCCATTAAGAACGTTCAGATCTACTTTGTTCCTGGAAGTGGAATTATGACACTCACAATGGGCAGCTTGGTCTTGTCTGAATTCGGTTTCAATTTATTGTTCCTCCTCTACCCAATTACTGATTGCAAGTGAGAATTTAGGAAACCTATATCATATTTGCAAAATATTTGGGGGAAATAGATTTGGGTGTCATCAGGTCTGAAGAATCTGACTGAAAAGGCAGAGCCACGAGCTTTCTGCTTCTCCCCCCCACACACACACACTTTATTCATTTAGCAGAGAGAGCAAGAAGCAATTTCAGAACATCCTTATCAGAACATCAAGCACTTTGCTGTCCCAACTTCAAGATTCTTTAACTGATTTGAGCTTTTTTGCAGACAATACAGGGGAGTAGTTTTTCAAACCCAGGATAGTGGGTTTGCAGTGGCAACTTCTGACTTATGGAAAACTGCCTTGCCTTTGACTGGAATGGACTGATGGATAGATACAAATTGTTCAAAAGAAACAGAACTATAAAAAGAGGAGGGGGAGTTGCACTATATGTAAGAGAATACTACATATCTACAGAAATGCACATGATCCAAGATAAAAGCCCTCCAGAATCTATATGGGTCAATATAAAAGGGGAAAAGGTGACATTGCCATAGGGGTATACCACAGGCCACCCAATCAATCAGAAGAAATAGATGGACTCTTTGCCAACCAATTAACAAATGTATGTAGGAAGCATACCACAGTAGTAATGGGAGACTTCAACTACATAGACATCAGCTGGGAGACAAACTCTGCAGTGAGCGGGAGATCAAACAGATTCCTAACCAATGTAGCTGAAAACTTTGTAATCCAAAAGATAGAGAAGGGAACTATAAGTAAAGCTATACTGGACCTAATTTTTACGAATAGAGAAGAAGTGATAGAGGGAGTTGAAGTTGCCAGAACCTTGGGGGAAAGTGACCGTGTCATACTGGAATTCAACATAATGCAAACACAAGCAATAGAAAACAATTCAACCAATGTCTTAAACTTCAAAAAAGCTAATTTTAACAAACTCAGAGAGAACTTAGGAAAGATTTCATGGATGAAAATCCTAAAGGGGAAAACAACTCAAGAAGCATGGGAAACCCTGAAAAATGCTGTCATAAAAGCCCAGTCCATCACAATACCACTGAAAAAGAAAAACAAGAAAGTCAAGAAGAAACCAGCATGGCTGCACAAAGATCTTCCAGACAAACTGAGAGACAAAAAGGACAAGTAGAAAAAAATGTAAAGAGGGACACATAACTAAGGCTGATTATCAGCAGACAGCTAGAACATGCAAAGATGAAATCAGGAAAGCAAAGGCTCAGAATGAACAAAGACTTGCAACAGAAATCAAGGATACTAAAAAAGTTTTTTTTTTCAACATATTAATAACAAGAAAAAAGTCAAGGAAACTGTAGTCCACTAAAGAGAGAAGATGGCAAGGAAGTAACAAGCAATAGGGAGAAAGCAGAGCTGCTCAACTCATTCTTTGCATCAGTCTTCATACAAAAAGAAATTATAGCACAACATAACAAAAAAAAATACTGCAAAAAAAAACTAGAAACAACAATTAAAATAAGCAAGAAAATGGTAAGAGAACACCTATCTGACCTTGATGAACAGAAATTGCCAGGACCCAACAGATTACATCCCAGAGGAGCTGGCAGATGTTATCTCAGAACCATTGCACCATATCTTTAAAAAATCCTAGAGCACCGGGGAAGTACCTGAGGATTGGAAAAGGGCTGATGTGGTTCCCATCTCCAAAAAAGTGGGGCAGGAAAGACCCAGGAAACTACAGACCAATCAGTCTAACATCAATACCTGGGAAGATCCTGGAAAAGATAATCAATGAACAGATCTGCAAACAACTAGAAGCAAACAAAGTTATAACTGGTAGCCAGCACGGGTTTGTTAAAAACAGATCATGCCAAACCAATCTTATTTCATTCTTTGATAAAATGACCAAATTAGTAGACCAGTGAAATGCTGTGGACATAGTATACTTAGATTTCAGTAAGGAATTCGACAAAGTAGACCACAATCTACTGCTTGGTAAGCTAGAAAAAGGTGTAGTAGACAACATTACCACCAGATGGGTTTGTAGCTGGCTGACAAACCGTACTCAACGAGTAGTCCTCAATGATACTACATCCACATGGAGAGAAGTAAGCAGTGGGGTACCACAAGGCTCCATCTTAGGCCCAGTACTCTTCAATATCTTCATCAATGACTTAGATGAGGGAATAGAAGAGGAACTCATCAAATTTGCAGATGACATTAAACTGGCAGGAATAGCCAACAACCCAGAAGACAAGCTTAGGATTCAAAAAGATCTTGACAAACTGGAACAATGGGCCCTATCCAACAAAATGAGTTTTAATGTGGAGAAAAGCAAAGTTTTACATTTAGGCAGGAAAAATCAAAGATATAAGTATAGATTAGATGAGACCTGGCTCAAAAACAGTAACTGTGAGAGGGATCTTGGAGTCCTAGTGGACGATCATTTAACTATGAGCCAGCAATGTGCAGCAGCAGCAGCCTAAAAAGCTAATACAATCCTGGGTTGCATAAACAGAGGCATAGAATCGAGGTCACGCGAAGTATTAGTACCGCTTTATAAAATCCTAGTGAGACCACACCTGCAATACTGCAACTGACCAGATACTACAAAAAAGATGTCGAGACCTTGGAAAAAGTTCAGAGAAGAGCAACTAAGATGATCCAAGGCAGTGGTGGGATTCAAATATGTGAACAACCAGTTCTCTGTGTGGATGCCAATTCCGGAAGTTCATTCTGGGCCTGAGCAACAAAAAATTAGCTACCGGTTCTGCCAAACTGGTGCAAACTGGCTGAATCCCACCACTGATCCAAGGCCTGGAGACTAAAACATATGAAGAATGGCTGCATGACTTGGGTTTGGCTAGTCTAAATTAGAAATCGGGGTGACATGATAGCAGTATTCCAGTATTTGAGAAGCTGCCACAAAGAAGAGGGGGTCAAATTATTCTCCAAAGCACCAGAGGGCAGGACAAGAAACAATGGTTGGAAACTGATCAAAGAGAGAAGCAACCTGGAATTAAGGAGAAAGTTTCTAACAGTGAGGACAATTAACCAGTGGAATAGCTTGCCCTCAGAAATCATGGGTGCTCCATCCCTGGAAGTTTTTAAGAAGAGTCTGGACAGCCACTTGTCTAAGATGGTATAGGTTCTCCTGGTTGAGCGGGGGGCTGGACTAGAAGACCTCCAAGGTCCCTTCCAGCTCTATTCTATTCTATTCTATTCTATTCTATTCTATTCTATTCTATTCTATTCTAGGCTGGAAGACACCTTCAAAGAAAATGAATCTAGATTAGTCTGGGGTGAATTCCAAAGAAAATGTGCAGTAGAAAAATTTTAATCTTTTAATCTTTCTCTTATAAGTTACTTGGTTATGGATTTTTAACATTGTAAATAAAAGTTATGAATATTCCATCTAATGCATTGATTTAATTTGTCTATTTCTTGCCATTAAGATTTTAGGAGCTTTCATTGGAAGACCATTAACATTACTTACCTAACTATCTATAACTGGTGCATTCAACTGAAGTCCTGGCTAGGTCTCTAGAGTTGCTTGGACAGCACATGAACTCTACTGACCAGATAGATTAACTCCCTGAGGAAAATCTAATGACTCCAGTGAAGCACAGCTGAAATAGTTTTTAATGAGTACATAAAGGAAACTGAGCACGGACCAGCTGTTCATTTCACTTCTACTAATCTTAGCTGCCAAATCAGTCTTAAGGGAACTCTTACTGTTGACTCTCTTTAAAATATCTTTGAGGTTTTTCCAACTGTACTTGGAGCCTACAGTTAGTTCAAAAATGCAGGCAGTGCAAAGGACACACAAGGCCATCCTTCTTCCATAATGAAGCTCTTTTCCATGGAGAAATTATTTATTTATGCAGGACATTTATACTCTGCTTTACTTAAACCAATATATTGAATGCAAAAATAGAATATCAAAAGGCATTTATAAAAAGTCAAATGAAACAGTAAAACACACAAATGAGCAGATATTCAAAGAGGCATAGAAAATGTGAAATGAACTCCTGGGAAATGAAGTATATCATCAGAAACCTTGCATATTTTGTGTGATTAGCTGAGTTTCTAAAGGGTGCCATCTCCAAGGAGACATAGATTCAGATAGAAGGAGACCTTCGTTTAAGTAGCAAGAACTCAAATCACAACCTAACATTTTTAGAATGATTAAGATACATGATATTGCTGGGTTTCAATAACTACTTAACTAAAAATGAAAATAAAAGTCACTTAATTTAAAGTTTAATCTAGCAGAGGTGCTAGGTTAATTTGAGCATAGCTTTGCAATAGGTTACCTTTTCTGCACTACAAAGATTTGAATCACCACTAGAGAGCTGCATAGTTAGAAACTGATGTATCTCTTTGCTGCAGTTATGAGAAATCTGTGCATCAAGCCAGAAACCAGGAGACAGTGGATTCTAGTTCCACCTTAGGCACAAAGCCAACTGAGTGTCCTTGGGCCAGTCACTCACGCCCTAAGAAGGAAGACAAGGCAAATAATTTCTGAAAAACCATTTTAAGGAAACTGCAGAGAGACTAGTCCAGGAAGTTACCAGGCTTCACTATTGACTCAAAGGTACACAAACACATAAGCATGCACGTGCACACCCACACACCCACACACCCACACACCCACAGAGAGAGAGAGAGAGAGAGAGAGAGAGAGAGAGAGAGAGAGAGAAGTTATGTATATTTCTAGGCCCAGATATTAGAGAACTAGGAAAAAATAGTGAAACCAAGTAGAAGATAAAAGATCTTTTGAGAAGTAGAAGAAATCCTAAGAAAAATTCAGAAAGATTCATAATGAGCCTGCCACTGCAGCATTTCTGAAACACAAAGAAAAGCAAATTAACTAATTAACTAGCATGCAGCATTCCCCTTTTCCCTCGAGGTAAATACATGGAATTCACTTTGTTCAGAACCAAACTATAAGGCAGGGAAACTTTGACCCTCTGGTGCTTTTCTCTACAGTAGAACTCTCTCCCTGAAGTTTACAAAGAAAAAAGTTTAGAGTGAAGTGATAAACATGACTATTATAGCCACAAATACAACTTGTGACCTGTACATTTTCAGAGTCTTGGCAAAGCAAAGCAGTTCTACTTTATCTGGAAGCTCAGTGTTCAGTTTGATTAAACATACACAGTCCAGCTATGAAGTGGAACAATCTACAGCCTGTTTGTCCAATTTGAACAAGTGTGGAAGCAGATGTTATTTTTTAAAAAAGTATGATTCTCTACTTGCTGATTCGGTGTATCTTTATTGCTCTTGGCCACTCTTATCTGAGGTATGCTATAAGGGATTTTCTTTTGTTAAACAGTGAAGCAAGTGACCAAATAAAATAACAATTAACTAGCCACAGAGACTAATATTTTTATAGGCCTTTATTCCTAAGAAAGATTAAATAAAGTTCTTGGAAATGAAGCTCAATGGTCTCATAACCATTGAAATCTCACCAAAATATATTCTACATAGATGGAGAAATTGAGGAAATGGGATAGTTTATTAAGGCCTAATTTGATCCTTAGGCTATAAACCTGTGGCTGGGCTGCACCCAGCAGAAAGGAAAGCTCATGTGATTAAATGATTCTCTATTTTAAAAAAAATCTTGCCAAAGGATACCCAGAAATGTCAGAATAAACACTAAGCTAGAGCCTTATTTTTCCATACAAGACAAGTTTTAAATTTGTAGACGAAACTGCACCTGAAATCTAAAAAGATAAAAAGACAAATGCAGCTTTATTATCTCAGCAAATAGTGTTGCTTTTAAGGTCGGATTTGTCCTTTAAAGGGAGGCCAACTTTTGCGTGAACCACAGGAAGATTACAGGAGGTCATGTGACCTGATCCACTACGTCAAAGTCAAGGTATCAAGGAAAGCTATAACAATAATGCTTTATGCCAAATAAAATGAAAATAAATAAAGAATAACTTCCAATTTTCTTTGATACGGTTACAAATATAAAATTCATTAATCTTTTGATCTAAAATCAAACAAACATTTGTTGTGCCTTTATGCATTCTGGATAATTTCACGGGCATCATGTACCAATCATTTTATAAAAAATCTCTTTCAAATCATATCACAACATAAATTTCAACCCTTTTAACTACATATTTTTCCATTGATCCTTCTGAATATTATAATCAAAATTCTTAGCCCACTTTATCATATGTATTTTAATCTATTCCTCCCCTGTTTCAAGATAGTATGAACCATTTCATGCACTTCTGCTTCCTTTTCCACTTTAAATGTCACAGAATTCCAGGAATGTCCTTTGCCCATGGAAACGTTTTTTTTCAATTTGCAAGTCAATCCACTTTCTCTATATCACTTATTTCTATAGATCAACATAATATAACATATGATAAAATCCAGAAATGCTACAAAAGTACATCTGAACTCTTTCGCACCAGATTCATGGAGAAAACCATGAGTTTTCATAAAACTGAGAGCTAGCTACAGTCACAAAAATCTTTGCTTAAAAAGAAAGAGTTACAATTATGTTGGACAATGATACACATATTTAAGACATATTAAAGAAAGTTTTAAAAAGTTTAGCCATTATTTGTTGGAGCATATATATTTGAGTACTGTGAAATTTGTCTGATCAGTGGGCCAGTGGGCACATATAGCAATAGCACTTAGACTTATATACCACTTCACAGTGCTTTACAGCCCTCTCTAAGCGGTTTACAGAGTCAACATATTGCCCCTAATAACCTGGGTTCTCATTTTACCAGCCTCGGAAGGATGGAAGGCTGAGTCAACCTTGATCCGGACAGGATCGAACTGCTGACAGTCAATAGAATTTAGCCTGCAATACTGTATTTTAACCATTGTGCTGCCACAGCTCTTCTAATTAACTGCAGTGATTCATTTAATACAGTAAGTATGGCAAGAGAGGACATAAAATGGGGCAAAACTACAAATCAGTTTCTAAAAGAAGCCGCACACCTGCACTTTTGTAACCAAGGTGAACTCCATGAGGTTCCTCACCCATGCCTTAAAAGCAGGGAAGAAAAAAAGTGGATATTTTCTTTATTCCTATTGCCAATTTCCTTGCAAAACTAAACAGATTTTCACAAATTGCATTTGGCACTTGTAAATTTTTGCGCCTTATTATTGAAGGGAGATAATTTGTTCAAGATTTGAATGTTCATTAAATTATTCATTGGTCCCTGGAAAAGAACTCATTGGTGTATAAATAATTGTCACCAAATTAAAACTTTACTAGCCTAGTGTACAAACCTTGCCATGTTATCTTTCATGGTAGCTGCTGATATTTTTCAAAAATCACACATTTCTTGTTAAAGTTTTGTGAGGTAAAATTGGCCTAAGCGAGATATCTTTTTCCAAAAATTGAGAATTATTGGCAGATGTGATATACATTGGCACAATACTAACAAGAAATATATTTTCTTAACAGCTGCAAGATATGAAAGTCTATGTGTCCTCTAAATCTTCCTAGTGACTCCACTTGAATTCCATACATGATGAGCAAAAGAAACTATTTAATGAAGTGTTAGGAATACAAAGAACAAGCCAAAGTTCTCACTGCTTCTATAAATGATCACATGCTTTGTAGATTGGTTTTAAAACTAAAATATTGTTTCTGATTCTTTTAACCATTCCATTAAATTGTACAGTTTGTAATAACGAAGATGAAACTGAAATCTATAAACATGAGTCCATTTCTCAGTGTAGATTTTTTTTTTACTGTTTTTCAAAATTATTCCTTAACATTGTTGAATCATAGGGGTATAGTGGAGTAAATAGAGCCATGGTGCCACAGTGGATAGAATGCAGTATTGTAGGCTAACTCTGGCCGCTGTCAGCAGTTTGATCCTGACTGGTTCCAGGTTGACTCATATTCTATCCTGCCTAGGTGGGTAAAATGAGGACCCAGATTGTTGAGGCAATATGCTGACTCTGTAAACTGCTTAGAGAGGGCTGTAAAGCACTATAAAGTGGTATATAAGTCTAAGTGCTATTGCTAAATTCCATTCAAATTTTATCATTTAGTAAAGCGGAAAATGTAGATAGACTAGATGGTATCAGGTTGTCTTCAAGCAAGAAAATAGCTGAAAAATGTATTAGGCAGAATGAAATTTTAATTTACATAAAGTGATAATTTGTTTTTCATCACATTAATGTATTAAATTTACACCATTAAGATACAACAGATACAGGAGGTTTAAGTATGATGAGAAAGTCTGTGGCAGACGTTCTCCATTTATGGATCTTTAGATGTATGGTAGTTATGATTCAGCCTAGAGACCAACATTCTTGTGTATAAAACTTATTCCATATCTAAGAATTTTATGAAGTAGATACAAAGATTATTTGTGTGGGGGGGGGATATCTGTTATCCTAAAAACTTCTAGAAAAAGGTTATATAGAAACAATGCAGATCACTTAAATAGCATTGGTTAAAATAATATAGATCATTCAGTGGAATGTCATGCCTCCAGAAATTGTGGGTGCTCTTTCATTGGAAGCTTTTAAGAAGAGATTGGACAGCCATTTGCTTGGAATGTATAGGGTCTCCTGCTTGAGCAGGGGGTTGGAGTAGAAGTCCTCCAAGGTTCCTTCCAGCTCTGTTACTGTTACATGCAATTTCATTTTAATTTGATAATTTGGATTGTTATGTTTGAATTGCAATAATTTAATTTTTATTAATTTATATTTCCCTTTGACTTTAGCGGAGATCAAGGCATTATTTTTCTACCTTTAATAGAGGTTTGGTGAAGCAACTGAGGTTTGGATAGGATTAGGGAGATCTGAGCTCAACTCTACCCTTTGCTTTGAAACTCAGTGGGTTATGCCAAGGAGGGAAGTGTGTAGTAGGGTGTCCTAGGGCTCTGTTCTGGGCCCAGTGCTCTTCAACTTCTTCATCAACGATTTGGACATGGGGAACTCATTAAATTTGCAGATGACACCAAGCTGGCAGGAATAGCCAACACTCCAGAAGACAGGCTTAAGATACAGGAGGATCTGTTTGAGCAGGGCTGGACTAGAAGACTTCCAAGGTCCTTTCCAACTCTGTTACTGTTACATTCAATTCCATTTTAATTTGATAATTTGGATTGTTTGGATTATACAATGACCTAAGCAAGGTAAGCAAACTTTGGCTTTGAAAGTTGCATCTCCTTATCCCCAATTTACTCTACTGGGCATGGCCAATGAAGTCCACTTAGTTCCAATTTCAGAAAAATATTGGCTGTGAAATGTTTGCATTCTACAAGAGGTTTGGGGATGGAAAGCAGGACCCTGGGAATTATTCATCATCAAGGCCTCTTGTCACACTACATTTTTGTTTTCCTGCAGAATTGCATATGTCTGTGAGTAGGACGGGTTGCTGGGAAGGGTATCTCCAAGAAAGTAGCTGAAAAGATTTGGGCTCCGTCATGTATTTACTACATTTTTTTTTATTGAAAATTTTTAAAAGTTTTACAATATAACTCCCCTCCTCCCCAAAACCCATCCTCCCCCCCCCCCTCCCTCCCCCCCCCGACTTCCCAGAGCCACACACAGGGTTAACAATACAATAATTATACTCTGTCTTAAATTATATCACCCTTAGGTTAACAATTCTATAACATCCTTTAGCTCTCTTCTAAATAAACATATTAAACATTATTATTACTAATTAAAAAAATAAACTAGATTAACAATCTAAAATTTACTCAAAAACCAAATGAAACTTTTTAGTTCCATATTTATTCTCAATATAATCTATCCATCTTCTCCAAACCAAAATATATCTTTCTTGTGAATAATCCTTCACATAGGCTGAAATCTTAGCCATTTCTGCTAGATTTGAAACTTTAAATGCCCAATCTTCTATAGTGGGCAAACATTCCGTTTTCCAA
>NW_015386656.1:86918-105760 GCF_001527695.2 Protobothrops mucrosquamatus | reverse complement strand
ATGTCAAAACCACCGCATCATAATATAATTTTAAATTAGGGACTTTAAGCCCTCCGCGTTCTCTCATATCCTGCATAATCTTAAACCTAACTCTTGGTTTCTTACCCGCCCAAATAAATTTGTTAATACCCTTTTGCCATCCCTCCAAATTAGCATCTTTTTTTAAGATAGGAATCATTTGAAACAAGAAAAGAAATTTAGGAAGAGCATTCATTTTTACAGCTGAAATTCTTCCCAACAGAGATAATTGCAATTTTTTCCAATCATTTAAATTTACTACATTTTTATCCCATGTTTACTTCAAGGAGTTTAAGTTCAGACAGACTATTTTTTTTCCTTCTCAACATGCCTAATATTTGCAACTGTATAAAGTAGGTTAGGCTGATTTATACTCAGTGGTTTCATGATTGACTTAGAGTTTGAATCCTGGTCCCCATGGGGGATGGGTTTGAGGAGGGTGAGTCATAGTATGTTAACTGGAAAGAGTATGGGGAAGATGAAGAGCATATTTCCTCCCTGTCTTCCCTTCTGTTGTGTGAGCCTACCAGAGCTTTTCAATGAAATTGTTCTACCCATAGATGGTTGTAAGACTGGTGGTTCCTGATACAAATAGATGCAAAACCTCGGCTACATCTTTATTCAGTTTTTGTCTAATAGAATTGGTACTACAGTACTGGGGAGATTGAAAGCTATCTCTGATTCACTCCCTCGTTCCTTCACTTTTTCATCCCTGGGACGCCACGTCAGAGCACCAAGCATGTGGGAAAAATGTTCATAAAACCTGGGAATTAATAGGAAAGGACTTCTCAATTGGATTCTTTCCAGATAACATATATAAACATATAAAATCTTCCATATCGTATGCTACCCTTAGTTTCATCTATTTCAGGTTTTTCCATTTTTTTAACAAACAGAAATATCAAGTCTTTAACAGCTGCCTCCAGATATTTAAATTTTACTACATTTGCCTGTTTAGAATCCTTTCATTAATAATATGATGGCTAACTTAACTTGGTCATGAAAAATGTCCATGTTACGCATTAAACTCTGCAGAGTACTTGAAGGTTGTTCCATATTCAAGTAAATATATATTTAAATGGTATAGATGTCTGCATATTAAAGTTTATTACAGAATATTCACAGCTGTTATTATTAAATAATTGATTTATAAGGCAATATTGAAAAAAATGAGTTTATAGTTGGCAAATAAATAGTATGAAGTGTCTTGGGTTGAATTTTAAAAAGGATAAATAGGAATGTTTAAAATAATCCATAGAAGTAAGAAATAAACAATATTTTTTAAATCCTCCCAAGACTGAGGAATACTCTACTCTTATGTGAAGTCTGCTTCATAATATAATCTGAATTATAATGTAATTCAGATTATATTATAATGTAATAACAACAATAATAATAAATAATAAAAATAATAAAAAATAAAAATAAGTTCATATAAGTAAAATATGAATCCTGGTAATGGGACCTAATATTGCAATTAAACAAATACTTAGAGCATTCATCTTATACACAATATAATTATTTGCTAGACTTCCTTTCAAATTAAAGATGACCAGTGTCATTTTTTCCTAAATTAAGTCTCATCAAAATACACTTGGAAATCTTTACATAATTTCAAAACTTTTAGTTAAAGTAATTACAATAAAAATATTTCTATATTTCTATTGAGAAAATAACATTGCAAAAATAACATTTTAATAAAGTAGCTTTCCAAATCACTTTAAAAAAAAGTCTGTTATGATGGCAATCAAAATTAAAGAAAATAAGCTCCAAATACTAACAGGATAATTGTATTTCATGGAAAGAGTCTATCTACTTCCCAGATGGCACATGGCTTGTTTAGCTGGAAATAGCTACTGGCTCTTCATCCAGGTGTGACAAAATATAGTTCCAAATTTCCATCGGTGGGTATAATCCTTTATTTGGTTTTTGTTTAAAGAAAGAAACTATTGAGGGAAGAGAACTGTTACTAAACTGAAACAGTATGAAGGATAAGAAAGAAGCATCAGAACGTTTTACATCAATGGTCATTGTTTTTAATAATGCCACATGTTAAATCTGAAAATATAAGGTCGCCAAAATAAAGGTACTTGAAAAAGACAAGATGAATATTTCATCTCAATATGTTATTGTAGTTGCAGAACAGCCAAAATAAATTGTAATGGTTGCAGAAATATTTATGATGATAGGGTCAGCAAAGGAGGAGCAACCGAAGGAACCATCTGACTATGACACCAGTTTAACTGCTGGCATGACTAACTGCGGTGCAAGGAATACAGTTGCATATTAAAAAGGTCTAGTGACAGTTCTACTCACATGACTTTGCAATTAAATCAAAATTAATACTCTGCGCCTTCTAATTCAAAGAAAGAAATCATTTCTTTGTGCTCAAAATAACAAGTTAAAAAAGCCAGTTTGTAATGACAGCCAAAGTCCTTTCATTTTGTACAAGCTATTGGCAATACTTAATGTATTCTATCTTACTGACTCACTGCTTACTACGGATGAAATAAGGGATCACATTTATAGACAGAGGTCATTGCTATTTGCTGCCTAACATTCGCTCATTTACAATACAGCGTGGCACTTTGATCTTATTCTTTCTTATCGTGGCTGAAGAAGATATTTGTATGGAGATGATTTTATTGGAATCAATATTTCAAAGTATAATTGGCATGCTTACTGAGTTTATGAAAATAGTGTGCATCTACATAGTATGTTAAATCAATACGAAACACTTAAATTATGCCTTATGATAATAAGCAGACATAGGAATTACTTCTGATTCTTAGAGATCTGTTAGCATCCCATTAGCATTTCATAATTAATCAATTGCATTAGTTTGAAGAATTCAATAAAGTAGATGAACTGTAGATGTTCATCAGTAGAGCCCAGCATCTAGACCAGGGGTAGGCAACTTTGGCTCTTTTATGACTCATGGACTTCAACTCCCAGAATTCCTGAGCCAGCCATGTTGGCTCAGGAATTCTGGGAGTTGAAATCCACAAGTCATAAAAGAGCCAAGGTTGCCTACCCCTGATCTAGATTATTCTCTTCTCTTTTTCCTTGAACTAAAGGAAAACTGCTACAGGTTTAAAATTACATCAGGGACTGTGTATTGCCCTGTTTAATAGTCTTATGACACTATCAGCACCTGCATGGAACATGAGTCAGTAGTCAAGGTTCACTATGCAACACAATAAGCACAAAGTCAGTCTTCTTTATGAACAAGGTTTTGGATAAGTATGCCACAGGAAAGGTATTGATAATGTTTCTTCAAGCTAGAAGGTACATATCCTTCTGAACAGAAAAATTCTATATTCAGCGGCAACAGGTAATTCCATCCCTTTCTAGTGCAGAACTTGTTCAGCTCAATCTCACCAAATATAACATCTATGTACTATAATCAACCAGAAATTTCATACACTTTTCCTAATTTGTTGGACTGAAAAAAATAGGATATACTGTATATTTGGGCTGGTTGAAAGCCATAATTCATGCCTAGAAACACAGAAATAGTCAGTTAACTATTCTAGATTTGCTTCCAATAAGAGGAATGGATAGATGCATGGGTAGCTGTTGAGTAGCTTGAATTTTAAACAAGCATAGTACAAATAATTCCTGTCATATGCAGGAAATCCACTATCCATACATTTTCCACTATTGTCAATTAATTTGGAAATACTGAAATTATCCTCCTCCAGAGTGATTGACTCATGGAACCTCTATGAGAGAATATAAATTGTTATTCTCTAGTTTGGGAACTCTGGGAAAAGAAAAAAGGTATAACCATTCATAGGCTTGAAAACATATTATTGTTCCAGCTCAGTAGAATAAAATTCAGATTTGTTTCCATGTGAGTTGAATCCAATCATATTAGTCATCATAATACTGTATTTAATTTGTGGACTTCAGGTAAGGTTCAATTCTTTCCCCACTTTGAGATCTGTCCTGAGTGGTGCTACTGAATTTATCATATGGAGGTTATTTATGCAGTTTCTACTACAGAGATAGTGGGGAGTAAATATAAGCAATGAACAAACAGTGAGCTACAAAGGTAAACAAGTTCTGTGAAACATAGTAAAAATATAGAATAAGAACAAGTTGCTATAACTATCTATGGTTAATTTGAGCTTTAGATATTGCTTTTATGGCCTGTTTAAAAGGGGAATCATAAAATCAAATTAAAACCAAGAAAAATTCTATCTATCTATCTATCTATCTATCTATCTATCTATCTATCTATCTATTTATCTATCTATCTTTCTTTCTTTCTTTCTTTCAAAAGTCCTTTTAAAAAGTTAATGAAAATCAAACATTTGAACTGAGGGAACACATTGTTTTTAAGGGTACTATTGTGATCTAACCTGAGGAAAAAATGGCAGTGTGACTACAACATTGTTGTTTTTTGTTTTTGAAGCAAACGTAAAAAAAAAATAAATCTTGGCATTATTGAATATTGATTGGATACAATCATTGACTGGGCTCAGTGTTAGTTTCATTGCAATGCTGATTTTTTTTCAGTTCAATAATGGAGTGGATTGATAGCAAAGGATTAGCCATTTAAATCTTACTCCAATGTTATTTCCAGATTATTATCCCATTCTCAAGTAAAATAAAGAACTTTATCCCTTTCTTCAAGTTCTTTTCTGGCTGGTACTCCTTTTCATTTTTAACTCAGATTTCACAAACCATGTCTGCAAAAGCTAGATACATATTGATTCTTTCAATCTATCCCAGTACTGTTTTGCATCTGTCAATCAACATTACATGAATTCCCAAATAATGTTTTGTAACATCCTGAAGCACCATCTTCTACAGTTAGTCACATGTTCTTTTTTTTTTCTTTTTCTTTTGAAACAGAACTTGGCTGTAAGTCTTGTTTCCAATACAGACAGCATGTTCCAGTGATGGTCTTAAGAACCATTATGCAAATGGTTATTTTGTTTGTTTTTAGGAATGACATGCTACCAGGCTGCTTTGATTTTCTGTTTAGTTGATGTTGGAAATTGGCGGATGAGTTTCTTTGTGGCACGCTAACAGTCAACTTCACTTTAAGGAAAAAGAACTACAGAGAACTAATTTGGAAGTATGATGGATTTGCTTTTTCATTTTTATTTGTTGCTGATTGCTACTTTTGGAGATCAAGCCTACATTTCAAACTACTTTTGGTTTTTGATGGCTGACAAAATGCAGAAACAGTGAACACTATTGTGTGTTAAAAATATGCTGAGACTGAAGCACTATCATAAGCAAATGTTTATAATACCAAACATTGCATTATATTTGCTTCTTAAAAGGGATCAAATGGCTTAGCCACTCAAAGTCACCTTATAGTGGGGATTTATTAAATAAAAATATAGTAAATAAAATATCAGCAAATAAGCTCCTATTTGAATTAAACCCCAAATTAGTAATTTAAGAACTGATGTTCAAAGTCATACTAAATGTGGCATGTGTTACATTTGTGCTTGGAAATATAACTAGGTGATATTACTGTATGCAATAATTCTATAAATATGCAGAATTGTTATAAATTACTTGATTTTTTTTAAAATTGCAAGATGCTGGCGCCTTGAAGTTTATTTATATTGGAGAAACTACAGATTCTGTTTCCCACAATGTTTTTCTGTACGTTCAAATCAGTCTTGACTCCTGATGACTACCTGAAAAAGGCCCTACAATTTTCTTTGCAAGGTTTTTCAGAAATGCTTTGCATCAAAACTGATCAAGCTTCTTGGATGAGAAGCAAAATGTCTTCTTCCTCAAGGAAGAAAAAAAACATTTCTTTGTTAAGGGGAAAAAATTAGTCCAGTCACCTTTTGGAAAGAAAAAGTACCTTTGAGACATAAGGGACAAAAACAACAAGAGACAAAGAAGAAAGAAGAAATAAAAAGAATATATTAAATAGATTATCAGTGTTTTCTCTGATCTGGCTTCATTATGACTTGAGATAAAAGATTTTTACTACTGTCCATAATTATATATTTCTATTCTTTGTCATTAATTTTCTATCTTTTTCTTTTCTGGATATCTGTTTTGGATAGTTAAATTGTACACATGTTTCTAATCCAAGTATTTGCATTCTGCGTTAATATGCACTTTCAGTGGATATGTTTCCATTCTACACTTTTATTTTGACATTATAATCAAATATGATATATTCTTACTGATTGCATTTGATATTTCCTAAAAACACTTTTACTATAAATGTTTCATTATACTTTGTGTATTGTATGTAACTACAGATTATGTGTTTCTATTAAAGAATAGAACATAAAAAATAGTAGTACCACTAGTAGCCAATATTGCAATTTATAAAAAGTTATTTTCCCAAACCCTAAACTTCATCTTCAACCAGTTTGAAGGCTCTTGATTTGATTTGATTTGATTTGATTCAGAGCCTAAAACCAAATCTGCATTCAGACACCAAAACTATCATGCTTCCAATAATCATTGGAAATCAACAAATGGTTATGAAAAAAACTATTTGTTTGAAAAGAAGGGGACTATCTGCAAGAACAGCTGCCTGTTATTAAAGCTTATTTAATGATAGACAGATACAGGGAATTTTGAGCTCAGTATCTTAGCTGTTAAGAAAAACAAACCTATCAACTTCCTAATTATTATACTCTGGTTTGTTATATAAAACTATTTTTAAATTTGATATTCTTGCAACAATTCTTATTAAAATGACCTGTAGGAGAGAGGAAGCCTTGAGAAAGCGGCAAATTTTTATAAAAATATAATGTTGTATTTCTGTAAGCCAAAAAAAAACACCTCTTCAGTAAGGTAGATTTGGTTGGTTTCACCTATGTTTTGCTGGTTAGAAACTACTATAGTTCCTGGATATGTTAAAAAAGATAATAATAACAACAACAATAATAATAACAATAATAACAATGATGATAATGATGATGATGATGATGATGATGATGATGATGATGATGATGATGATGATGATGTCAACAACTCAAAAGAATAGGAACCAGATTGTTGTGAAATGAATAATTTAAGGCTTTTTTTATTTTTCTGTTTCTTTGATATCAATGATTTACGGCATTTCACAATAAAATACCCTATGCTTGATTTAGGGCCTAAATTTTGAAACAGACTTCATTAACATTTAAGCATTTTGGTTTAGGACAGAAAACAACAAGAACTTTGAATATTCCAAAAATGCTTTTTCCTGTGGCAACTGGACTTTCTTGTTTTTCTTTGAAGATGTTTCGCTTCTCATCCAAGAAGCTTCTTCAGCTCTGACTAGGTGGTGAGGAATGGAAAGATTTATATTCCTTGCAGATAGCTAGTCATTTACATTCTTTTAGCAAGTCCTTAAAGCTATCTGAAGGCTTTCCTGTGTCTTCAAGGTCACCCAAGTAGTGCAAATGGGTGTGGAGCCTTCTTGAAACTGTTGAAAAGACTGTGTTGTAGACTGGAGATAGATGATGTCAGATCCCTCCCCCTCTGTTGAGAGAGGGCTGTTCAGTTTTGACATAGATGGCCTCTTTGACCCCCCTCTTTCAAACCAGCGGTCCTCTCTGTCCAAAATGTGGACTTTGCTGTCTTCGAAAGAGTGGCCTTTGTCTTTTAAATGCAGATAGACTGCTGATTCTTGTCCTGATAGGTTTGTTCTCCTATGTTGTGCCATACATTTATAAAGTTGTTGTTTCATTTCCCCAATGTACAGATCTGCACATGGCTCACTGCATTGTACTGCATATACCAAGTTGCTCAGTTTGTGTCTGGGTGTTTTATCTTTGGGGTAGACTAGCTTCTGCCTTAGTGTATTCTTAGGTTTGAAGTGTGCACATATGTTGTGTTGGTTGAATATCCTCCTGAGCTTTTCTGATATTCCTGCAATGTATGGAATGACTACGTTGCTTCGTTTATTGTTTTCTTCATCTGTTATGGAGGAGCTCCTGCTAGGTCTTTTTTGAGATTTGATGAAGGCCCACTTGGGATAGCCACATGTTCTGAGGGCTTCCTCGATGTGTTTTATTTCTTTTCCTTCTTTGCTGGTAGGCAGGCCTTCAGCTCTGTAGTGTAGGGTTCTGATAACTTCCATTTTGTGCTCCAGTGGGTGGTGTGAATCAAAATATAAATATTGATCCGTGTGAGTGGGTTTTTTGTAAAATGTTAAGGCTTCTGTCTTCCTTAATGTATACAGCACAGTCCAGGAAGGCTAGACTATTTTCCTTAACATCTTCATGTGTGAATTTGATGTATCTGTCCACCGAGTTGATATGTTTGGTGAATGCTTCCAATTCCTGTGTTTTGATCTTGACCCAAGTATCATCCACATACCTATACCAGTGAGTGGGTGGAATTCCTGTGAATTGCCCACCATCCAGTCAGAGCTGAAGAAGCTTCTTGGATGAGAAGCAAAATGTCTTCAAAGAAAAACAAGAAAGTCCAGTTGCATCTGAAAAAGCATCTTTGGGATAACTATGACCAGGATGACTGAGAATCACCATAGGCAACATTGAAAATTGAACACTCCTGAACTTCTACCTCCCTGCTAATTCCATTCAGTTTATCCTTTCAGTGTTATTTAAACAAAATTTCTATCATTCCATCCATCCTGATGTTTTATATAGAGAGCTTATATTAAACTCTATTTCTGTGTTTCTTTGAATGTCTGAAAGATTCAAATTTGGTCTACTCTACTTCAGAAGAAAAGCTCTTTCAATTCAAGCATTTCCCAAACCTTTCTCAATCAGATCAAGTCTAAAAAACCTGAAGTCAAAAATAATATATTCAATCATGCAGTTTATGTTTTCTTTGAATGTATTCTGTATCCTCAGAAATTCTTTATTCTACACTTTTAATGAAGTTCCGTTATACTCTAAGCAACTTCAGAAAGAACCAAACAATAGCTGTTGTTATCTTTTTTGCTATTTTGGTAGAAGAGTAATTTCTTTGATTGAACATGGAGGATTAAGTTTCAGTGATTCATAAACCAATTACTCCTACACAAAAGCCCTCTTTATATAGTAAAAAGTGACAGTAAGTTAGCCACTGTAATACATAATCCAACATTAGAAGTAACTTACTGAGTAAAGGTTCATAAAATTGTCTGCCTATTAATCTTAATGGCTTAGATCCAAACATTAGTTATCGGTTTACTTAAATTAGTGACACTTAAATAGAGCTTAGAGACTTTACTGATTTCCTGCTGTGACAAATGAAGCAAAACATTATATCTGTAATCTAGACATATGTTTATATTTTATACTGTATGTCAGATTTTGTATTTTTGTCTCTTGTGTCTTTATTGAAATGTGATGTGACCGTGCCATATGATAAATAGATAAATAAATAGTGACACTTAAATCTATCACTCCTAACTCAAATTCTATTAGTTTAACTGAGTCTATAACTAAAGTAGTGAACTAATTGTGTTTAAAAGATGCTTAATTGACACATAAATGAATGAAGGATTTTTAATTCAAATACTTTTATTCTACTTCATGGTGACTCTAAAGGTTTCATTTAGATATTTTGGTTGGAAAAGAATTCCTAACAGGGTTCGGACCATCCTAATCTCCCCAGGAATCGTTGTTCTAGCAGTGTTTCTCAACCTTGACAACTTTAAGGCATGTGGACTTCAACTCCCAGAATTCCACAGCCAGCAAGCAATTTCTAAGGAAAGTTTAAATGGCTCCACAAATTCCTTCTCACTCCAAGTTCCCTAAAGCTATGAATCATTAATGTTGTTGTCCATACATCAGTAATTAAGTGAAGTGATTAAAAACAGCCAACGTATTTAAGCTATACATCAAGAGAAGGCTTTTCATTTTGGTTTGAATTTGATAGATGAACTGTTTATAGTATTCCCATTAATAGCTCAGACATCATTGATCATATATTTTGAATGCATTGGAGCTTTAGGCCCTGACACATCCTTGTAAACTTTATTATAAACCAGTAGTAGTATCTATTGAGCACACAACCTTGTGTTCAAGAAACATCTTAAATGAGAAGATGCACAAACTTAATTGCTCCAAAGGCATAAATTGTCATTTTGAAATCTGCTTGAAGAACATTGCCACTTAATGTGCCCTCGGTCTTGGTCTTGACTGAAAATTGCCAAAATAGCCTACTCTGATTCTAAGTGATGTTTATTTGTTTAAACTATTCATGATGACTAATAAAAATAAGAGTACTGAAGAAGTAAAGTAAAATACCATATCACTTTGAATGGAAATTAGTGAGATAGTCTGTCTCCATATATATGGGTGAGTGTATGAAGAAAAAGGTGTGCAGTCCAAGAAGTAACAGTCAGAAATACTTGAAGGATTATTTTGAATCCATCAAAATGCACACTATGGTGGGATGTATTCCACTGTTATTAATATTAATACTGAAAGCAATAATTGCTTTGTTAATTCATTTTAAGAGTAGCAAACTAATTTAACACTTATAGGTGCCCCACCCTTGTTTTTGTTCCATACAAAGCATCTGTAATAATACAAAATGAGAAAGGTTTAACTGAATTTAACTGAGAATTGAATTTTCAGACTTCCTATTTCTAGACATTTCTAATTATGAATAGGAATGCAAATTATTGTTATTGTTACTAAGGAAACTGAAATTTAGTGTTTCTTTAATTTTTCTTATAATATTTCATGTACACTTGCTTTGTTCTTGCGTTTTTAAATTCTGTTTGCTTGTTTGGTAATGTTATTCAAACAAATAATGAATAATGGAAATAAACACTTCAGCATCAGTAAAATGAAATGTTCACATTATCACAGCTGACAAGTTAATAGGGTAGGCCCCCATGAAAATGAAATGTATGAAACTGTCAAGTGGTCATAAACTAAATCTTAGAATTTATGATTCAATTTATGTTTCTTTCTTTTTAATGTTACAGATGCCTTATATGGAACAAAAACAAGGGGGGAGACATATAAATGTTAAATTAGTGCTCAAAGCATATTACATATGATTTGTGTCATGCATCTAATTACTCAGAGTGATGGTGGTCTCCCCTTCATTAAAATTGCTCAAGTAGAGGCTAGACAGCCATTTGCCTGAGATTCTTTAATTTGGATTACTGCATTAAACAGAGTTTCACTTAATGGTCTAAATGGCTTCCTTAAACTCTGTTCTGTCAGAAAGACTTAGAGCAGCTCAGTCATTGATTTAAAATAAAAGTGACAATTTAAAAATTATTTAAAAAAAAAAACAAGTTTGGAAAAATATTTTGTTGGAGATTTTTAGAAAAGGGCTAACTAAACTCAGCAAGCTGGAGTAAAGTTACAGCATGTCAAAGATATTAACAAGGCAATTTAATCGCAAATTAAAGTGTCCGTTACTCAACTTGCAAGCATAGTAGTCCAGATCTAACCTACTTAATTAATAAATAAGAGACTAAGAATAATTGCTCCAAATAGATATTTAGTCTTGTATTACTATGTATTGATGATCTTCTATTCAGTAAATATTCTGTCGTAACATGTTTTCCAGGCTATAATTAATCCAATCAAATCAAATATTAATCAAAATCAATGACTAATTATTAATTAGTCTATCAGCAAATTGGTGAAATAAAATTAAAATAATTTGATATGTTTTGGAAAATGGGATATGCTAAAAGTCCACTTTTTGCCAGTTAAACGATATTGCATACAAATCCAAATACATGTTTAATGCAATAGTCATGCATGGATAAATTAATAAAATTAGGTTTGTACTTTAAAATTGTGTTTAATGGGGGGGATTTTTTTAGTTAAATATGTTAGCTTTTGGCTTCTGCCTGTCATAAAGAAAACAAATTCATCCCAACTTTAGTCAAAATGATAAAAACTTCATTTTTCTTCCTTAAGGTGGCATTCTTATGATATGAATGACCTAGAACATTCATTATGTCAGGTGAAGAATTTGGCATTGAGAAGGGGGTCTTGTGGATTTTTAAGAGATTTTTTTGTGAGAAAAAAGAATTGAAGAGAGGAAAACCTACAGGAAAAAAACATGAATTTGCAGACCTTGTCCTGTGTATCAATTTTACACGAAGAAGTGATGAATATTTAATCATATTTGATTAATATCTTTAATCAAAGAGGCTTATTATATTTTGATATTATAGTATATTAAATGATCTAGCTATTTTAAAGATCCAGCTTCCCATCCCAATTGTTCTTAAATACATCTATCAACACAATTTGCTTAGCTGGGTTTAGTTTTTAAAAAGTATATTTGATCTGCCCATGTTTTTATTATCTATGGTACTGCATCTCTTCCAACAAATCTCTCTCATATTTAGAGGACTCCACTCAGATGCAGCTTAAAAAGTGAACTCTTCTAACATCCTATTCAGAATATCAAAGAGGTGAAGGGTTTTGAAAGATTTTTTTCTAACATTTTATTTTGCTTTATTTCTGGTGTTGTACTTTGCAGAAAGGTTTAACCCAACTTTCTAACTGAATGAAGTCCCTGTCAAGTGGGATTCTGATAGTCAACAAATCTTTCTCTTAAATAGACTTTACCACCAGGGTCACTTGCACCCCATGCATCATGAGTGAACAAAATGTCCAGAAAGCCTCCCGGCTTCAGTTTATGAAGCATTTAGAACCCCTTTTGGAGTCAGAAGACTACTGCAACATGCCATCTGGAAGTTCAGCTGGTATATAATGTGAACATCTACTTGCTATAGGGCAGTGGTGGTGAACCTATGGCGCGGGTGCCAGAGGCGGCACTCAGAGCCCTCTCTGTGGGCACTCGCGCTGTCGCCCCAGTCGTAGACCTTCAGCTGGGTTTTATAAAACCTTTTCCCTTTAGGCTTCCGCCTAAAAAAGGTTCAATCAATCGGTCAATTTCAACTTCTCGCGGGGAAAAAAAGATCTTGCAAAGTTGGAATTGATTGATTGAATTTTTTAGTCCCACCCAGTCTGCCGTTACCACCGCAGCCACGCCCACCCAATGGGCCACACCCACCCAATGGGCCATGCCCACCCGGCACCCGATGATGCATAAGTGGGTTTTGGGTTGCAGTTTGGGCACTCGGTCTCTAAAAGGTTCGCCATCACTGCTATAGGGGGAAATGCTATCAGTTCTTAGGTGCTGCACTGACTGCTAAACGTTTCTGAGTGCAATTAAAACTGCTGGCATTCACCTGTAAGGCCTTGCAAGAGATGGCTTTCTGTGTCCTTTAGAACTAGCTTCTTCAAACAGTCTCTGTGTTGAGCATTTCAGGTCATGAGAAAATGAGATAGATTTTCTTCCTCAAGAAGTAAAGGGATAGGGGCTCAAAGAGAAGCCTTCAGTCCTATCCTGTTAGATTATCCTTCACAGCACCAGTACTTAGATGATAATGAAGAAAATTTTGTTCATCCAAGTGTTTGGAGTCATTATTGTTATTATTATCATTATTGTTATTATCAACAAGAATGTCATCATTGTTATATACTGATGTATATAACATCAGTATATACATTGCTATATGCTGATTATAATTTATTTAATTATTAATAATATTTTATGGTAATTGCAATGTTACTGAACTTTGTTTAAAGTTTTTTCTGAGTAAGTAATATTGTTATTTATAGGTTATGTATGAACTAGAGTCTTGAGGCACTGTGTAATAAATAAGAAAAGCAAACATTGAGAATGTTATATGGAATGGGCCTAATGGAGTACTGAGGAATTATTCTGCCTTTACCATATTTTGATGCACCTTTCTATTAAAAAAAAAGATGTAAGAAATGTTGAAGAAAAAAATAGGGTACACATTAATGTTATTAAAATATGAATGAGTCACAGTGCCTAATAAAAGCCTAATAAAAGTGCCTAATAAAAGCACAGTGCCTAATAAAAGATGAATACATCTTTGTGTGTGTGTGTGTGTGTGTGTGTGTCTGCGCGCGCACACACACACACGCTCATGTGAATGCATGCTTGCATGCTCATTTTCATGTTTGTATCCTCTATAACAAAATCCACAACTGTATACAACTTAATCCACAATCCTTCAACCAAAATTCTGGTTTCCATGAAAATAATTGGATATTTGCCTTATTGTATGTGCTGCAGTTTTCACGTGGCCTTTCCTATCTCAGAAGTCTGGTCCTTAGAAGAGCTGGTCTTATCATAACATGGTCTAGACTAGGGAGCAAGAATAAATGAATGGTACTGTGGGAGCAACCAAAGGCCCTCCCTCCCTATAAAGGCACTTTCTCTCTCCTTCAGAATATCATCATATGAAGTGGGTGCTAAAGTTGGAAGATAATTTGGGTAAGACACAGAAACTCCTCCTCCTTTGTATATTTGTGTGAGAGAAGGAACAATCTAGACTTATATATTTTAGACTTTAAATATATTAAATATATAAAGAAATATATAAAGAAAAAAAATCCTCCAAATAGAATTTAATGGTTTAAACAAGTAATGTCTGGTAGCAAAACAGGATCATGGTAACCCGACTTTAGCCTTGTTAAATGAAAATAACTGTTGGAGAATGTCCTTGTTCTTTGCTTTATTTGAGGACTGACAAGCAAACATACAAATCTGGATTTCAGTTAATTATGTGATTCATGTTACTCAAACCACTTGATGGAAACTCTTTCAAAATTACTATTCTAGAAATGGTATCGAGTGAAAGAAGGAAAAGCATTTGAAAAGAAAAAGAGCCTGGAGAAAGGAAAATGTCTCTGAACATTGGCAGCCCTGGAGAGAACAGAGGCTTTTGAACATTGGCAAAGTATTGTTGCTGTACTCATTACACAGTTGCCTTCCCATTGATTACACATTGGAGAAGGAGATTCAGGCCTTCCAGGCAGGTTCAGTAGTTTCCACCAAGTCCTTTGATGGTGCTTCCATTTCCATTTTCGGTTAAACATTGAGACAAAGAAAATTTAACCGAACCATTCAAAAACCTCATTAGTAAATGCCATTAAACCAAATGCCATTAACATACTACTATAGTAAGCTTTAAAATGAAAGTAGAAGCACTTATAGAAGCAGAACTAATCATACATAGTTACTAATGCAATCTCTTGTGTACAGGAGCAACAATCAACATATCCCTGCCAAAACTATCTTTATGCCCAATTGATTTAAAATGGGAGAAACAGGCAAAGCCAAAATTAAAACATATGATACGGGGGGGGGGGGGAACAGCATATGGTATATATACCTAAAAGTTCTGAGGAAACCAGCATTCATTCTGTGAACTTTTATTCAACTAATTATTATTTTTTTCTGTCACTTAATGAATCTAAACAGGCCTGAACAGGACAAGTTTATATTATGGTAAAATATTAACTGCCAGGCTAATCTAGTCACCCTGTTTCGGCCTCAGTTTTCTGCTTCATTAAACTTCATTAAAGTTTACTTACAAGACTAAATTTATATATTGGTCAGTGTTCCAGACTTTGTGCAATATTCAAGTAATTTACAATAAATAAAAAAAAAGAAATAGTACTCAACATCTTAAGACTACAGTTCACTGCTAAACAGAATGTTATTTCAGAGATAAAAGACTGGAGAGAGAGATATGCTTCTGAATAAGAGATTAAGTCTCAGAAAATTATTCCCAGTCTTATGGAAAATTACATTAAGTATATGTATTTTAGATTTTTTTATATCAGAAGTCCAACACCAGAAAAGGTAAATAAGGCCCCCAGGGATGTTCTATTTATTTGTTAGTTTATTTACTAAATTTATATGTATGCCATATTGTATGAAGTGATAAATTCAGAGCATTTTAGTTCCAACATTTTATACAGACATAGATATTAATCAATTTATTAATCTTTTAGTATCCCCTCTATCCAATTACTACTACCAGCAACTAAAACAGAAAAACAAATCTAAAATCAAATCTCATTTGAAAATCATTTTTAAAATAAGACTGTTCAGTATTATCTATGGCAGTGATGGCAAACCTTTTAGAGACTGAGTGCCCAAACTGCAACCCAAACCCACTTATGCTGGGTGGGTGTGGCCTGTTGTGTGGGCATGGCTGCGGTGGTAATGTCAGACGGGGTGGGATTAAAAAGTTCAATCAATCAATTCCAACTTTGCAAGATCTTTTTTTCCCGTGAAAAATTGAAATTGACTAATTGAACCTTTTTTTTTTTTTTTTGCACATGGTGGCGGAGGCCTAAAGCGAAAAGGTTTTATAAAACCCAGCTGAATGCCTAGGACTGGGGCGACGGCATGCGTGCCCACAGAGAAGGCTCTGAGTGCCGCCTCTGGCACCCGTGCCATAGGTTCGCCACCACTGATCTATGGTATTCTCAAGGGTCTTCTCCAATACCAAAGTTCAAATTTTCAGTACTCTTTCATCAATTACAATGAATTACAACTTTTAAGGGCAAATCGTTCTGGAAATATCTATGAGATTACTAAATATCAACATTGGTTCATAATCATCAAGACAAGCTATATATCATGAATGCATAAAATGTCAACCTAGTAAGGATTAGCACTCAAATAAATGTATAATTCTGGCACAACTTTTAATTGCATTGCATAATTGTACTGAACTTATTTTTCAACAATGGATGCTGTATGCAAGCTTCCATCTTTAAGTAGAAGACACTGTTACAAATCAATACAGAATACTTGATTTTGGAGGCTAATTGGTATATGCATTTGTGTACATATACAGCTTCACTGCAAACTTGCTACACAATCCTCACCCCTTTCATACATATGTAATGAAGTTGTATACCTGTCCTAAAAGAAAGAGTTTGTGATATGACACCGCTTTCATCCTGATAAAACCAGCAAAAGCCTGCAGGTGCTTTTCCCTGGAAGACCTTCCTTGTTCAGTGGTAAATACAGGTAATGCTCAAATTATGATCACAACTGAGCCCCAAATTTTTGTTGCTAAGCAAGACAGTTGTTAAGTGAGTTTTGCCCATTTTATGACCTCTCTTGCCATAGTTGTTAAATGAATCACTGCAGTTGTTAAGTTAATAAGAAGAGCTGTGGTGGCATAGTGGTTAGAATGCAGTATTGCAGGCTAATTCTGCTGACTGCCAGCAGCAATTCGATCTTCACCGGCTCAAGGTTGACTCATCCTTCCTTCTGAGGTGGGTAAAATGACCCAGATTGTAAACTCTGTAAACTGCTTAGAGAGGGCTGTAAAGCACCGTGAAGTGATATAGAAGTGTACGTGCTAATGCTAATGCTATTGCTAATAGCACAGTTGTTAAATGAATCTGGCTTCGCTATTGCCTTTATCAGAAGTTCATAAAAGTTGATCACATAACCCTGTGATGCTGCAACTGTCATAAATATGAATAGTTGCCAAGCATCTGAATTTTGATCACATGACCATGGGGATGCTGCAACGGTTGTAGTTGTGAAAAAATGGTCATAAGTCACTTTTTTCAATGCCATTGTAACTTTGAACTGTCACTAAATGAATTGTTCTAAGTCGAGGACTACCTGTATTAGGCTTTCTACCTAATTTTTAAAAAAGTACTTTTAAGAAATGCAGTTAGACCCCACAACTAGCTACCCAACTCGGTGTTAATTTTTCCTTCTGTCATAAAGCTACAGATTGCCATCCTGAACTTGCAGGAAAAATGTTGCCTACAGTATGAAATGCTTTCACCACTGAAATTGAGATGCCCGTGATTCCACTTTAAGTACTTGTTGAAGACCTACTTGTACATTCCTGCCTTTCCTAGATTCATTGACTTATCAATAGGATGCTGCCTGATTTCCAACAACATGGAACTTATTTTTTTGTTCCCTCTTTTTAAATTGAACATTATTTTTAAATGGTTTTAATTTACTGTTAACATTCTGATTGAGGGTATACCTTTGAGATTTGATATAGTAGGAAATAGCATACAAATATAATAATAATAATAATAATAATAATAATGATGATGATAATAATAATAATAATAATAATAATAATAATAATAGCAGCTATTGTTTGATTCAAGGAAGCTGAGTCTTAAAATCAAAAGCACATTCTCTTCTAGACCCCGTTCTTCCATATTCATTGTTCCACTCAGATTAACATCACGGGTATTAACATCATAGTGTACAAGGAGTTTTTATATATCAACTCTATTCATCATACCCTTGGACTCTGAAGCATGGCTAATGAAATGACGTAGGTTTCCTGACTGATATACCTATTTCCTCATTCAGGTATGATTAACAATAGACCTCTTTGTTCTAAGAAGATCAATGACTAGTAATAGGAAAAACTAATTCTAACTTTATGTTATTGTGGAAGACTTTGACCAAGTGACAAAATTAGTGGACCAGAGGAATGCTGTGGATATAATTTACTTGGACTTCAGTAAGGCATTTGACAAAGTATACCACAACCTACTACTTGAGAAGATAGAAAAATGCGGGTTAGACAGCATCACTACCAGATGGATCCGTAGCTGGCTGACCGGCCGTACTCAGCGTGTGGTCCTCAATGAAACCGCATCTACATGGAGGGGAAGTGTGTAGTGGGGTGCCCCAGGGCTCTGTTCTGGGCCCAGTGCTCTTCAACATCTTCATCAACGATCTGGACGAGGGGATAGATGGGGAACTCAATCAAATTTGCAGACGACACCAAGCTGGCAGGAATAGCCAACACTCCAGAAGACAGGCTTAGGATATAGGAGGATCTGGACAGACTTGAACACTGGGCACTATCTAACAAAATGAAATTCAATGGTGAAAAAAGTAAGGTTCTACATTTAGGCAAGAAAAATCAAATGTACAGGTATAGTATAGGGGGTACCTTGCTCAATAGTAGTAACTGTGAGAGGGATCTCGGAGTCCTAGTGGACAATCATTTAAATATGAGCCAGCAGTGTGCTGCAGCTGCCAAAAAAGCCAACACAGTGCTA
>NW_015386656.1:74733-86818 GCF_001527695.2 Protobothrops mucrosquamatus | reverse complement strand
TAATACTGCATCCAGGTTTGGTCACCAGGATGTAAAAAAGATGTTGAGACTCTAGAAAGTGTACAGAGAAGAGCAACAAAGATGATTAGGGGACTGGAGGCTAAAACATATAAGAAACGGTTGCTGGAATTGGGTATGTCTAGTTTAACAAAGAGAAGGACAAGGGGGGACATGATAGCAGTGTTCCAATATCTCAGGGGCTGCCACAAAGAAGAGGGAGTCAAGCTATTTTCCAAAGCACCTGAAGGCAGGACAAGGAGCAACAGGTGGAAGCTAACCAAAGAGAGAAGCAACCTAGAACTAAGGAGAAACTTCCTGATGGTTAGAACAATTAATCAGTGGAACAACCTGCCTCCAGAAGTGGTGCATGCGCCAACACTGGAAGTTTTTAAGAAGAAACTGGACAGCCATTTGTCCGAAATGGTATAGGGTTTCCTGCCTGAGCAGGGGGTTGGACTAGATGACCTCCAAGGTCCCTTCCAACTTTATTATTATTATTAGAGAGAGCTTGAAGATGGTATAAAAGACAACAAAGGTTGGGCATGTAGAGAATGAGATAATATGTTTTATAGTTTCTTTTTTTTCTTACTCACATGTCCAGTTACCTTGATTATCTACAATTTACAGTATAATTAGCTTTCTGTGTAAGGTGGCACTATTACCATTTGGCACTAATGTCATATAGTAACCTTAAATAACTTCATAAATTGAGTTTAACTGGAAAGGAGTTATCTATAGATGGCAGGTTTATAGTATTACACTTTCAAATGTGTGAAGACAGTCCTAATGCATCTGGAAGACTTCCTGATGGACTGTTGTCCCAAATTCCAGGCTTGGAAGGCATAATTCCATGACAGTTATCCCACCTTTCGGATATCAATTAGTTTTTATGCATATTTGAGAACCATGTTTTAAGACTCAGTCATAAATGTCTGAAGCATTCTTTGCATTTAATTATGAAATAAAAGAGTACTATATATCAGGTAATGGTGGATATTTATAGAATGCATGATTGTAACAGAACAGTAACAGAATAAAAGAATTGGAAGGGACTTTGGAGGTCTTCTAGTCCAAACCTCTGCTCAGACAAATGGTTGTCCAGACTCTTCTTAAAAACCTCCAGTGTTGGAGCACCCATAACTTATGAAGGCAAGTCATTCCATGGATTGATTGTTCTGTCAGGAAATTTCTCCTTAATTCTAGGTTGATTCTCTGCTTGATTAGCTTCCATCCATTGCTGTTTCCAGCCACTGATTAGTTTCCATTCATAATTCTACTTGTACAGCTTAAATGGACTTCAGAAGATGATACAGGACAGGAAGGCCTGGAGGAACGTTGTCCATGGGATCGCGATGGGTCAGACACGACTTCGCAGCTAACAACAACAACAGCTTATAAGGGAAAGCTATAAAGATGAAATAATGCAAGTTTATAAGAACTGACTTGTTCCACAACCAAGATGTGCCATATGTCTGCAGTTATATAAAATGTATCTTTGCTACAAAATTACAAATTAAAATTTGTAGGGATGACACATTTATCCCATAACATTCTTAAATTGTTTCCATTATTTTCTATGTATTGATTATAGAAGACATTCCAGCTAATTTAGATTGTTGGAAGAACTATACTGTGCCATTATATCTCCTATTTTGCTCTAAATGAAACATTTAAAAGAACTAAAATGAGCTGAAACTTGAAATCCAAAATCTATTCTCTAATTTATAGGAAGATTTACACTTGTGAAAGAGCTTTTTATTTTTCTATTTGATTCTCAGGGCAGTTTTGAAATCTCTCAAGTAATTGATTTGGAGATGTACAAATGTCTTCTTTCCTATTTCATAGTTCGGCACCTTTTTGTGACTTCTCTACCTGCTTTCTCAAAGATTTTTATTGAAGCTGGATCAACTGTAAACCACTAGAAAAAGTTCAGTGTGGTGAAAAACAGGCAACCATATTTCCCAGCTGTCTTCTGATTAAAGGAAGAACAAGAATGCCATATTGTATACATGAGGATTTTGCTAATATATTACTCTTCTCTGGAAAATGTCCATGAAGTAATGTTTTTCTTTTTTTCAAGTTAAAAAAGAAAGATTTATAGAGGCATTTTAGCAGTTTTCCATGAGACTAACAAGATGAACATTTTTGTGATCAACACAAAAAGCAAGTTCAGAGGTTTTGAGGATGATATTGTATGTTTCATGGAGGTGTCTTCTCTTTCTCTTTAAGCTAGGAATTGTTGAGTAGCAAAGTAACATGATTTGTTTCTTTGTCTGATTATATGTCCCTATAAGAGAAAAAATAGGCATTAAGATTCATGTTCTCCTCAGAGAGAAAAGCAGTTTGTGGAGATTGACTTTTTTTCAACATTATCTTCTGCTCAAAATGATAACTTCCCATAGTTATTTTTTAAAAAAGATCTGTCTAATACAATATTGCCCTACTATCTCAGATACGGAAAATGTGAATGTGTAGTACACAACTATGTATATGTTAAAAATGGCTCATTATACTTACTTCTGAATTTCTACAAATACAGCAGGTGCATATTGCAGTACCTGAGTGATTAAATCAGTGGGATCTTTTTAAAGACTCATGAAGAAGCCTTAAAAATATGACAATTCTAATTAATGGGTTGTGGTTGTGGAAATTCCAAATGATTTCTTTTAAATTACTTTAGAAGTATTTTAGGCTGTCCTAAAATGAACTCTATGACCTTTTAATTTGCTAGATATTGGTTTAATAAAAGAGTGTAATCAGACTTATTTTTGGCAGTTACTATAGTTTTAGTATGTTTACTGTACCTGATCAAAGCAAGCTTAGCTCTAACATATTTACATATTTACACCTCACATAGTTTTCAACCCCAAAAGAAATATAAAATCTGCATGGTCTCATTTTTCAATAACATGCTTTTACACTTTTCCTTCCTTTTTAAAAAAAAACAAAACCCCATGCCATTGATCTGAAACATGATTTGTCACACAAAACAAAAATAAGAATATGGTAGATGAAAAGACATACAGTTGTATCAGAAATATGCAGAGGTATTTGGTTTTGGCTTAATAACTTACATCAGTTGTTTGGATCTACTTATTTCTAATTTATTTATTTCATTCATTAATTGATACATAGGTAAACTTTTTTATATTATTTGGGTTATTTATCTCAGTTGCCCAAATCTGGATGACCACTAGATGGCAGCAGAGAGTTATAGTAACTTTTGGAACCACATCTGGTAGCCCTACTGTAACAATAGAAATGGATTCTTCTGGAATCAGCAATCCATTAGATAGCAATTTAAGTATCTTTGTGGTAAATCATAATGAATCTATTTTATTTAAATATATCCTTTGGCCAATCTCTTGCGTCTTCTGGGAAAAGAATCCAGAAAAAAAACTGCTGTGAAAAAGGCCTTAGTTTCTTTTCCCACTTTTGACCTTTTAAAATCAATTATCTTGTCACTAAGATCTTTACTCAGTTTTTTAACTTTACTGCATCCGATTTCCGATAGAAAGGCAAAACAGCACGTTCACATTTACTGTAAAGATTACCAGGAATAGATGTTTGGTTCTCTGGTTCAAAAGGCAAAGAAGGAGAGAACAGTTCCATTTATAGTGTAATTAACTGCAGTTTATTTTGTGTTGATCATCTACTTCCTTGTCTTGCATCTTAGATGCTTGCATAGTTTGCAGACAAATGCTTTCTGGCATAGCAAGTTCAAAGACAGGCCAAAGGTTAATAAGCTAAGCAATTAATAATGGGAATTTAATTGCAGAGGTAGTTTAAGAAGCAGATACCAGTTTTAAGAAGCATGGTTAAAGGTGCCAGAAACATGGTTCTGATATTCATCCTCTACAAATGGCATAGTTTATGGTTCAGCCTGCAAAATCTTTATCCTAACTGAGCTGCTGCCAACTGCCCAGGACATTCTGCCAAGCTGATCAGTTGTTTCCAAACACAGACCACTGATTTTGTACTCTGCAAGATATTTCCTGGGATTGAATAATAGCAATAGCACTTAGACTTATATACCACTTCACAGTGCTTTACAAGCAGTTTGCAGAGTCAGCGTGTTGCCCCCAACAATCTGGACCCTCTTTTTACTGACCTTAGAAGGATGGAAGGCTGAGTCAACCTTGAGCTGGTAAGGATCAAACTGCTGGCAGCTGGCAGCCAGCAGAATTAGCCTGCAATACTGCATTCTAATCACTGCACCACCATGGCTCTTGTGGTGAATTTCATCTTGGATTGCAAAGGTCATTAGTTCAATATTTTATCCTTCTTCTATATCATTTGCCTGTTTTTATAAATGAATTAATTTATTTGTAAGATTTGTATGGCCATATTATGTAACATACCTCTGGGGTCAAACAACGAATAGGCAAATAATGACATGCAGACAAATTTGAAACATTTTCATACTGCCAAGTATTACAATAATCTCATCACAGAACTACAAATGATGAGCTCCCCTCCCCTCCTGACCCAAGCCTCAGAGAAAAGCCAGTCTTAACCTTTCAGAAGGCAAGCAGATGAACTTCTGTATCTCAGGTAGGAAGCAGCTCCACAAGGTTGGCACAGGTACAGAAAATAGTTGCTTCCTATGTCCCACCAGGAAACAACATTTAAAAGAACGGAGAAAACTCATTCTATCCAATCTAATGAGATGGGTAGATATGCCCAGGATGAGATGGTTCCACTGATAACATGATTCCATGCCATAGGAAGGTAGCTTAAACCTTGAATTGTACCCAGAAAGAAACTGGAAACCAGTGTGGCTTATGCAACAATAGTGTAACACAGGCAACCTGTGGGATGTCATGAATTGCGTGCACTATCACTTCCTGCACCAGTTGAAGTTTCCAGGTGATCTTCAAGGGCAAACCCATGTAGATTGTATTGCAGTAGTTAAAATAGTAAGTGACCAGGGCATGAATGACCATGAAAAGCTTCCCTGACTATATTTGTCTCATATTTCTCAGTCAGGAATCTGTAAGTCCAAGGGCTCTCCAAAATTGTACACCAATTTTGGGTAAGTGCTACCCCACCAAGAGTTAAAGATGGTAACATTGTAGATCCGGGGGATTCTAAAATTGAGGGCCACTTCCTCTTGCTAGGGTGCACTTGTAGCTGGTTCCTCTCCCTCCCAATTTTCACAGCTTCCAGTCAAGCTCCTGAAAAGAATTTGCAACCCCCTGAGGTGATCCAGAAAGATACTATACTATGGCAAATGTATCAAAAGCTGCTGACAGACCCAGGAAGGATCCCATCTCAATATCATGATAATTTTTCCAATTGAAGCATGTTTATTTGCTCTTGACTTGGTAGAAAAGGATTGAAATGAGACAAGTTGCAAATTCATGCATTAGTCAGTTTCCCACACCAATTGAAACAGTAGTAGACAAAAACAGACTTCTTTCTTATCTTAAACAATGAATGTCCAGTGTAAAATTCAACTCCTTGTTTTTGACTGTCTAACCATTCATATGCATGGGCTTTGTTCAGGGAGTATGGAATGTTTCCATTATTTGAGCATGGTTTTAGTCATACACTATCATGAGCTATACAAAATCTAACATCTGGATGAGAATTATCTTGGATTGATGTAAATATGTCTTTTGAGCTTAGCATTATTTGTGTTTGTATTTCATGAGCTGTGTTGTAAAATCACAAGAATGGACTAGTTGACATAAATGGATTTGAGGAACATTCACCATTCCTCTGCCTATTGATATGCCTGGCAGACTTGAAATATACCAGGAAAGTGTCAAAAAAGATCAAGCCCTTCTGTTATACTTTTGCCTACTCTGGTTTCTAGCCTTGGACCAGATCACTTCTTTAAATAGATATGCTTTAAAACCTGGCCAGAATACATAATTAATGCTCAGCAATTTCATCAAAAAGAATCTAAATGAAGTTAGGGGGAATCATCAACAATTTCTCATTCTATGGATTATATCAAAATAATCTATGGTGTGAGACCATATTAAATAAAAGGTACTAACCTTAGGACATAGACAAAAAGGCCTCTAATGGGTTGATATAATAAAACAGGACAAATTGCTTAGATCTAACAATAGTCCTTGTAATGTCTTCATGGTTGTAATATGATTTCACTAGAGAATAAATCTATTGAACTCAGTAGAAATTACTTCTGAACCAATATGTAAAATATATCTAAAAAAATGTGACTAAAAATGTCCCACTGAATTAAAAAACAAGTTAAATTTTAGATCAGCAAGAATAATGAAATTAAGAAGGTGATATAACTAAATATTAAAAAAAAAGTTTCCTGAAAGAAAATAAACAAGAAATCTGTCAAGTAATTCTGAAGTTGTAATCCATACAACACTTTCTCAAGGTAGATATAGATATCACTGGAACTATTCTAAACAAAATAACTGGTAGGCAACTTATATGTTTTGTCTATATTCCTTGATTCATTTTTTTTCAGTCCTGGCACTTAAAAAGCTATATATAATTAAATGTTCCCACTGCCAGTGTTAGGGAATTATTAGACAGTGCTGGATTATTTATAGACCTCTCAAAACTTTGGGCGGTACATGGAAAGGTCTCCTTGACATTTCTCAGGGTTGATAAGATGAGCTACAATTCTCATAGGACTAGAACCACTAAAATGGCAGTTTCCACATTCCTGTAGACACATTTGTAGTGATTTGGCACAAGATAATTTTAAAAACAACTGAAGGAGTTTCTTATCATTTCAAGCCCGAATGCATCCTTTGAAAGAATTTTTTCCTCCTAATTTGTCCCCTCCCCAATTTTTACACATTAAGGTATTAAATCATCTCATCACCTTCTGGGTTTGTGTTGTGTAGGTTTTTGCCACAGTGTTGTTTCCAAATGAAACTAAATCAGTAGGAGTTACTAAGAAATGCATTCATAGAGTGTTATTCCCAGTTATTTATTTCATTTTAATTACTTTTTATCTTTAAAAACACCTACTACGCTTACAATTGTTTATTGAATTTTATTTTTCTTTGGGCAATGATGAACATCTGTGACTATATAGATGCCAAAATAAATATAGTTAAGATTTGTGAAAGTCTGTTTAACATTAAAACAAAAGAAAAACTAATGTTCTTTTACACACAAAATATCTTCATATGTTCAATTTTTAGTGCATATTATACTATCATAAAAAATATATATATTGAGTGTTATGAAATTCATCTTTGAGCATATATTTATTTTAACTTGGAAGTACAATGAGGCTAATTACTATTATTTAAAGCAAAGGAAAAAATTGTAATATCTAAAGCTTTTTCCAGAGAGAAAATGTCCTTTTTGTCTATCCACTGCAGGATGAAGGCCTCTTCTGCATGTTTCCACCCAATAGGTTGTGAGCTTTCTGTTGCTAATTGGGCCCTCAATACTTGCTGATGTCATCAATCCATCTTGTTTTAGGTCTGTTTTGTGGACACTTTTTATCAAGTGGGATCCCTTCTATGACTGCCCCATTGGTCCACCTGCCATCAGTTCTCCTTGCTATGTGACCAGCCCATTTCCATTTCAATTCTTTTATTCTCTTGATGACATCGTATACTTTAGTTTGTTCTCTAATCCATGTGCAGGTCTTTTTATCTTGTCTTGTAATGCGGAGCATGTTTTTTTCCATTGCTTACCAAAAAAAATGGTGCTCACAAGAAGGACATTGCTGATGGACTCTTGTCCTTATCAGTATGATGAGAAACAGTACAGTCAGTATGGGTAACTAGTGGTACAAATAACCCAGGCATCAGCTGTTATCTTGGGCAGGCGTTGACCTGGCTTCAGACAAAATCCTTATGGCTCATTTTTTTTTCCCTTCCCCTGACCCCCTTTTCACTGCTGTCAGGAGCAATACTATACAAATGTTACATATTCTGGTAGGCCTTTCACTGAAGTTAGATATGGCATGAAATTATGAAAACAACATAATAAGCAAATCCTTCCTGTTAAACATGTCTTTTTCTATAATTTGAGATTGATTTTTAAGAAGGTGTTGGTTTTTTTACTAGAATAGTGCCCCATGTTTAATTCTTGGAATTGTGAATATCCTGCAAAAATACTTTTTTATAACCCAAACCTGTCAATCTAGAACTGTGTTGTCTGCAATTTCAAATGATTCCTTTCTCTTATACCAGGGCATTCCAAACTTTAAGACTTGTGGACTTCAAGTCCCAGAATTCCCCAGCCAGCATAGTGGCAGGGGAATTCTGGGACTTGAAGTCCACAAATCTCAAAGCTGCCAAGTTTGGAGACTGCTGTCTTATACTTAGTCTTGCAGATACATGAATTTGCAGTAAGAGCCATAAATCTTTTAGATTTAGACTCAACATCTATCAATGATGTAGCTACTGAAAGACCAAACTCTGCCAGTCTCTTGAAGGATAGACTGAAAGTTCTTCAAAGAAACATTTTGTTTCCTAGCTAAGGGAACCATGAGTATAGGAGGGGGCTATTAAAGCAAAACAGATTAGACAGATTCCAGTTGATCTGCTTGAGCCAATCTAGTTTAACAGCCTGTCCCTATAAGCTCTTAGGACAACAAGACTAGCCAGCAACTAGAACAGCCACAAAGATTTATGGTTCTCATATGTCAGGACTCTGAATTACAAACAGCTTGCAGCAATGAAGAAACAAATGACATGCCAATGGCTAATCCACATCCTGAATAACATGATTGCCTTGATTCAGATATTAGTAAAAATAGAGGTGGCCTCCTTGATTCTAGGGAAACAGAAACATGAACTACAGTTTTTATTCTATGCACATGCATACGTTTAATATTTCACATTTCTACTGAGGACTCTACCATGCTACATTATGTGATAGTGTTTATCATATGTAATTTATGTTACCATTCATAACTATGGAAAGTGGCTTAAAATGCCTCAGTATTAAAATTGAATTTTAATTCATTCCTAATGTACTGGAAAGACAATTCATAAGCATTAGAAATTCACTATTCCAAGCTCATATTCTTTATCCCAAATCTCACATTTTTCTCTCAGCTTCTTTCTAACCATTGGACTATTGTTTAGCAATACGTTTGTTGACTAAATTGTAGTTCAATGTGTGACTTCAACCATTAGCTGCATGGTTTAGTTACTCCATTCATAAATCTATTCTAAAGTTAGTTGTGCTTCATATTTTATATTTTCCTAGAGAACAGGCTTTTTATGCTAACCCAGTTTTGACAATAGTCTCATTTTTGCAAACCCAATATCAGATTCAAATATAAAGCAATATAAACTAAATATGTAGACTCAGTGCTTTTTTTCTAAAAAAAAAAAAAAAAAAGGTGCCAGAACTCACACACGTCATACAACCCGCCTTGCCTACCCTACAAGGTTCCATCCAAAAAAAGTACCGGAACTCCGTTCTGGGCGTTCTATGAGAAAAAAAGCCCTGTATAGACTATTTTATTTGTACTATTTGTTTGTTATTTTTTTTCATTTCCAGTTGCAAGTCAACCTTCCACTTTTGACAAGGAAATGATTATATCAGCTAGGATTCAAAATTAAAAGGCCTAAATCCATTATAAATTAGTTGAGAACAGTTTTTGTTTTTCAAGAAACTTTAGCAATATATTTTAATCCTGTTTTGATGTCTCAGTCATGTAAACAATGAAATCTCATATCCTGAAATATAAGGCCATCTGCACTCAGTTTATTCCTTCTCTAGAGAAGAAGTTCTATTTAGTTCTATTAAAATACTGTATATTCCAGCATTCAAAACTCACTTGTCTTGCATGGGGATAAAAGCTTGTAGAGACAATCTTTAATTACTGTTGCTATTTATTATAGCTCAGTGTTTCTCAACCTTGACAATTTTAAGGCATGTGGACTTCAACTCCCAGAATTCCACAGCCAGCATTGCTGGCTGTGGAATTCTGGGAGTTGAAGTCCACATGCCTTAAAATTGTCAAGGTTGAGAATCATTGTTTATAGCTATATTGGTGCAGTTATTCTACTTAAGGGGGAAGGGGGTGTTCATTTATTTTGCTTTTGTTATAAATGTAGGGAACACTTATCGCACAACATCTCTTTAAATTTTTCTGTCACAACAAAATAATGCAATCTTTCCAGTAATATTCCCCATCTTCAATATATGACCAACAATCTATTTAGACATTTCTCATGCTAAGCCATTACTGACAAAAAAATATCAAGGAGAAATTCAGTTTACTCCTGTGCCACCTGAAATTTTCAATCCAGAATCAGATGCAAGAATAAAAATATGAAGCTTTGCGTCATCATAGGATTGTATCTAATATTAAGCAAGCATTAAAAATCTCTGTAAATTTTGTTCCAGGGTTTATCCAGCAGTTATTAATCCATTTTTACCTTGGCTTTTTATTTCCATTTTACTGTTTTTGTTGGAAGGAGAACTCTCAGAAAGGTATATACAATACTTTCTGTACTTTTAGGAAGGTAGTGGGTAGCATGTGATGTGATGATTGAATGTCAAAATAAATTTAAATGCCTGTGTATGATTCTGCCCACTTTGCTGGATGGAAATGAGAGCTGAGTATGGGTCAATTAAAACCAAACAGCATGTTGAATTCCATCAGAATAAGTTAAAACAAGGAGCCACAGAGCCAAACATTAATGAATACTGACTTGCTTTAGTTTTAATTTGTTTTGGAGTCAGCACATGGAGAATACAAGTTTCAACCTCATTTATTCATTAAAACTTTGTGAATTTAGATCCAAAGAATATAAATATAACACCATGTTAGACAAGTTTGTGGCATTGTATGGTATGTGGCAGGCCTCTCAGATAAGTGATCATTAATTCAAACTTGTTTTGTAGAGTCCAGTAATGTTCATTCATTTCCAGAAAAATCTCCAATCTGGAAAGATTGTGAAAGTGAGCTATTTCAAAAATTCTCAGTATTTCCTCATTTATGCGTGTTGGAAAAAACACAGCAATGAAATACCGCAAGCACTTGTTTGTAATATTTCTAAATTTGCATGACTATTCACAATTTCCTTCACCATCCAGGGAGTAATAAAGAGCAAAACACATCTAGAGTCACATGCAACTTTCTATATCATATAAAAATATCTATTATTTCTAATATTTATTATGAAGTTTTTACATCTCTTAACAATTCAAGTTGCATATGTGGGGTTCTCAATATGAGCTTTTCTATGAGATAAAGAGTGACCACAACTCAGTCATAAAGCACACACTAAGCATGTCAAAGACCCAAGTTCAGCCACTGCTATTGATTAAAAGAATCTTGTTGCTGGGATGCTTTAAGAAGACTTGAAAGGCATTTTTTTTCTCTAAAATAGCAGGGGTGCTGATCATTTCTGTATAATTAAATTACTCTTCAGATTGCCAAAAAATTTTCACTGTATTCACAATTTATTTTACAAAAGAGTTTGTTCTATTTTTTATTTTTACAAATGTGTGAAGAATTGGTGCTGTTTTGACTGCATTACAATTATTGACACAGAATAAATTTGCTGCAGAATCAGATGACATTGTAAATGTATACATGTTGTTGGTTCAATACAATTTCATATAAGTGCCTTTAATCCACTTAGCTTTTCTTAGGCTCTTATGATATAAAATGGAAATTTATCAATGAGTTCTTGTGTCTGTATTTCGATACACATACTGTATACAAAATGTGTATTTTATAGAAAACAATGCATTTTCTATGAAAAAGAAATGCTATATAATCTTCCACTTTTCCTGAAAAATATCAGTTTTCAGTGTGTGTGTTTTTAGCATAAACATTTCTGAACATTTGTATATGCCAAATTCTGCACATTTCTAAAGCCAAAGAAAATACTTAACAACTGAAAATACTTAGCAGAAAACATATAATTGTCAATTTGATCTTGTTTTATTGAATGGTGTGCTGTGAGGTTTAAGCTGATCTATCAGGTTCTTCTTATGTGTTTTATTGTTCATTAAAATCCTGTCTATAAAGAAGATACTTCCAGAAAATCACAATGCCATTATCAGACTAGGAATTTTAATTATTCTTAATGACCAGTCAAAACACTTGAATACATAAAACCAGGGCTTTTTTTCAGCCGGAACGCGGCGGAACCGC
>NW_015386656.1:72386-74716 GCF_001527695.2 Protobothrops mucrosquamatus | reverse complement strand
CCTGCCCGAGCAAGAAGCGGCAGAGAATCCAGAGGCTCTCACGCCGGCGCCCTCAAAGCCAAACGCGCGCGGCTTCTCAGAGCAAAAGCTGAAGGCGGAGAAGAGGACGCTGGCCAACATGCTGCCGTTCGGGCGCCAATCAGCAGGCGGACTGGAGCAGAGGAGGGCGGGGTTTCCCACCAAGCGCGGGAAATAGGGTGTGGCCAGGTTTGGGTGGGGGCGTGGCCAGGGGAGGGAGGTGAGTTCCACCACCTTTTCTCTGAGAAAAAAAGCCCTGCATAAAACTGATGTTGATCAGCTCTTGAACATCTTACATATTATGTGACAGAATTTGGCCACATCTAAAGAAATAGAATCGTTTGAATCTGAGAATAAGAGGCTTAATTAGATTTGATCAAAGTGGCCAGGAAGTTTAATTAGGTGGGGATTTAGCAGCTCACAGTGAGTGTTGGCATAAAATTGACAGTACAATTAAGGCATGCTTGGAGATTATATTGTTAGCAGAATGGAGAGAAAAGTTTGTAAAAATTCCTTATTTGTAAAGACTCTGCACTTGTAAATATAATATGCTCATTTTCTGTTATATTGTAATTTCTACTGAGACATGCAAAGAGCTCTTAATACCTCTTCTAACTTAATACCTCTTCAAGGATAAATGAAGAAATTTATCTGCAATTTTCAATAGCAGATAAAGACTCCAAAGTAAGTTGGTTTTGGCAGCTTGTAAAACTTTCTGATAACAAAATAACGCAAGAAAGTGTATATTTTAATCTTGCATGTTTTATTTTATTTCCGATGTCCTATGTTGTAGCTCGACTGTGGGTTTTATTTAGTACATTTTACTTAGTCTTGATTACTGACATGTAATAAAGAATTTGAATTTGAGTTGAGGAAAATTGGAACCCAATTCTGCTGGCTGGCAACAGGTTGGAAAAGGTTGTTATGCTATAGAATTAACCAGTGCAAAGAAAAAAGATTGGAAGGTATTGAGGTCTATTTTTTCTCCAAATGCAAAGCAATGAAAAAATGATGTTTTATGTAAAGCGTCTGTTTTTGTTGCTTATTTTTAGTTGATAACTGGCTAGAAAAAGTTGAAAATAAAGACATTTGTCTAAGTATCCCTCTGTCCTCTTTTTTTCCTTTACTTTCTTTGTTCAGGTTAGGATTTTATTTACTGAAGCACACAGGCTGATTTTCCAGGGCTGATCTGTCTTGCCCGTGGCAGAAAGAGGTTGAAGAATAACCATCATTAAGATAACTTTTCTTTTTCATCTTCTCACTGATTCAGATATGTAATGCCTCTAAGGACTCTCTGCTACTTTTCTGACAAAAGCCAAGCAGAGGTCTGAGCCACAAGCTAAGATAACTGCTGCCCTTCTGAACAGCAGCCCAGAAACTTGGCATTTTTCCCTCCCACAAATGTTCAGTAAAGGTCAAACTAAAGGAAAATGAACAGATTAAAAAGCATCAAGCATACATATCCAGACAAACAAAATGATGCTAGAACTATTTTAAATGTTGTCAAGATCTTTTAAAGATACTTTAAAATTCCATGAATCCTATAGTGAAGTTGATAAGAACATGTCAGCCTCTGTGGTCGGATTACAAACAGGAATTGACTCCATGTAAAACCAATCAATAATTAAAGTTTTCACATATAGGCAGAAGATTCATTGGTTGGCTAAGAACAAAATAATTTTCAACTTGAAAAACAGCTGTCAATGAATTTGACACAATTCTCAAGAAGGGCTTTTCTAGATCATGATTTGAATTTTTGGATTCCATGGCCAAATATGAGCACTTTCACCACCTGCCATATCATGAGAGGATATATTTATATGCGGTACTCCAGTCATTGAAGATATGTTGCTCATATACGTAATATTTGACTGTCAACTATATGCCCCCCTTAGGCTTTAGACACTTAACCTCCCTGCTTGAAAGACAAGCCCACTGGGATCTGAATTGCAGATTGTCGTCTTTCCTCTTGGGCTCTAATGTATACATTGTGAGCAGAACTTTAAGTTAAGGCCATTGAGTTAAGAACCCGTTAGATCAAATAGATTGGTGTATCCTGTAAAGGTGGTGTATTTATCTGAATATTGAGTCTTTATATTTACCAAATATGCATTTGATTACTGTATTTTCTTTTATCTATTTTACTCTGGAATTAAGTCTGTATTTTACTTTTGCTTTATTTGTTTTCATATGATCATAAGACTAATCAATTAATAAATTATCCATAGTGGTCAATATATATATATATATATATATATATATATATATATATATATATATATATATATATATATATATATATATATATATAT
>NW_015386656.1:64281-72080 GCF_001527695.2 Protobothrops mucrosquamatus | reverse complement strand
GGGGGGGTGTTTCATTAATAATGAAAAAATTACATTAGATTAAGAATTTAAGGTTTATGAGTTTATGGCCTTCTAAAATTACATAAGGTTTTTTAGAAGACTTGATCATTTCAGCATTCATCCTTAACAGGAAAAATTGTAATTGGGCTGATAAACTTTGTGAAAGCAATTTTATCAGGCACTAAAGTCTTTCAGTAACATCAACATGTGGGTTTGTATGTGTGTGGTATATATGTGCTGCCTTTCCTCTGGAAACTCAAAATGATATACTTTGTCATCTTGAGCCAGTGTTGTTCAGTAGTAAAAGTTTAGATCAGGAAGAAGCAAGTTCAACTCTTTATTTATTATTTATACTCTACTCATTATCATACTTGACAATGATGTGATTCTCTGTGCATATCCCCCCTCTAGTCTACAGTACACAATTTACTTGAGTTGTGAATTAAAATGAGAGACAGTGATTTGCTGATTTTTTGACTGAATGGGGGGATTCTCATTACAAGTTACAAGTCATAGTTCAGCAGTCTCACTATTGTACCCCATTTTAAAAATTCTGTGTTTAATTTTTCCTTTTTTTAGAAAATCCAGAAGCAGCCTACTGTTGAATAATAATTTCAACAAACAGCTTTTGCAGATGTATATAATTCAGAACTACCTTTCATGACATATCGTGTCCTTGAGATGCATTGAGCCTACCATATGCAGAATGATTATTCTGGCTGGGAATTTGGGGAAAAGGGCATTTTAATCCAGCTCAGTGATGTCATGTTGGGAATGGCTGATGGGGTCTCGCCTTTGCTGTGGTTTACATCATGGTATCATAGATTAAATGATATATACGATATATAATGTATAGGATTATAGCTATTTATTTAGCATGCATATTCCATAATAATGAAGAATTTTCCAATATGAGATTTGAAATGAAGAGTGGGATTAAAAATACCAAAGGTTTCTCTTTTTTTCTGGTTGAAAGTGTATTGGAAAAAAAAATAACTGCAATAACCAAAAGTGTATTGGAAAAAAAATAACTGAGCCAATATGAAAATGTCAGACAGTTGTTATTGGAATAATAAAAATGTTATGGAAACAAATTCTTTGTATTTATGATGTAGCCAGTGACCCTTTTTAATTATAGGACTATGGTATCAAGAGAATGTTTTCTTATCAATATTTAATAACCCATTTTCTAAAAAAGAGATTTTACACCTTTTTCTTTTTTTCTTTCATTCCTTTTGTTTATGTAACAATCACTCTCTGTGAGCATTTAAGAATTTCTGCAACTTGAATTCGAATTTAAGTAGTTTAGAGTTTACTGAAAGAATGATTCTCTCAGGAAGAGAGTCAAAGTGGTACAATAGTTGAAGGGTTGGCCTGTGGTCAGGAATTCTCAGGTTCAGCTCATCTTCAGCTATGGAAAATGAATGGATAACTTGAGATCAGTCATTTCCTCTCAGCCCAGCCTAAGGCTTTAGATTGTGGGGATAACATGAAGGGAGGTCTGCATATAAACTGTTTTGGGCTATTTTAAAAAAATAGAACTTTTTAAAAAGGAAACAAAAAACACCAGTAATATGAAAAGTAGAACAAACTGGCCTTCACTGTTGAAGGGAATGAAAATGATCTTCCATACTTCCATGCTGGGAACTCCATTTGTTGCAAAAATGTTTAACAGTTCCTATAAAATCTTGTTGTACTGCTTCATTGTGGTTGGAGTGGGGAATTGTTCCTTGGAGAGATAAACAAAGAATGCCAGGAGAATATACACCTAGAATGTTTTTTCCCAGCAGAGTCACCCAAGGAGTAAAAGTCATCCTCGCAAGCAGGCACATGTATCAGGCAGCAGTATTTTGGAAGATGCATTAGGTAGATGATCATTTTATGAAGGGCAAAGGCATCAATTTAGAGTACCCAAGATCAGAGAATGGTGAGCCATCTTTAATTTTATGAAGAAAAACATATGGATAGACAATATAAAGTAATTGATGATATAGTGCCAGAGCATAGGCCTTCACAAGTTAGATAACTCTCAACACACTACCAAGGAAGACCTGAGGAATTTTCTGAGTGGAACCTATAAGGTCAATAATTTAATTTAAATAATTTAAAGCCTTTGGGACAGCCTAGTGGCTGATATTTTATAAAATAATTGATAAATATTATATTCTTTCTTGGAATTATTTGAAAATTGATTTCTTCCATTAAAATGTATTTTTATTAAACTAACTAGGGCTGGACTCTCCATTCTGACAGCAAGTGTTTGACTTCATGATTTTTTCAGAGAATAACTTCTATTGACTATTTCAGTTTGAGAAAAGAAGATACTTTTACATATAGAAAAATTACCAGGAACTTTCATATTCTCAGAATAACCTTAAAAATTACTGTGTTGAGACAAATGGAGGACTAGGAGGTAATTTCAACTCTTGTTATCAATATTCAAAGAAAATAGCTGTTCTCTTGTAGTGGAGGTTTCCGGAAGAGGATCAGGCCAATAGCTTATAAGTGAAAGCATAAAATAAGGAACTGAGGATGTGTTGGTCAGTAAATATTTAAGGAAATAAGGTTAATATATTTCTTTTCTATCTAGACATACAAAACATTTAATATAAACAGGTCTAACAAATTTATTTAGTGGTTCTTGGGGGAGGAATAGTTTAAGCCTACGAGGTTTATTTTCAGCAAATCAAGAGCAAACAAGCAATGTAAAAACTGTTTATTCAACTCAAGGAAGCCTAGCCAATGGGAGGAATGTCCAGAAATATTCAGCTATGACTAAATAGTGGACCAATATTTATAGTAGACAAACAATTTTATTTGCATTATGATTGCTCATTAACCAAGAAAAAAATATAATGGAAAACTGTCAGAGTCCCTGAAATAAATGGTGCTCTTGTCAAAAAATACAGTAAATGCAATATATATAATGCATGTTCAGTGTCAGTGTGAAGGGGTAATTGGACAGCCAGACTTTAAAAGCCACAAATACTGAAGTACAGTACATAGATATATATATATGCACGTAATAATCCATCATACTATTCTGTTCTGTGGAAAATAATAAAGTAAAATGCAAGAAATAGAAGCAATAGAAATTAAACAATGAAAGAAAAAGAAATATTGCTAACTCTACTATACGCTCAGATAAACATCTATGCTGTGGCCTGCCTTCCTATCCTTTCAAACAATCCATATTACTACATTTCCATATACGATTCTGTTCTTCAAACTTCCCATCCCTCCCTTTTAATATATACTGCTCACAAAAATAAAGGAAACGCAAACCCCTTCAGTTCCATGGTAAAATGTTCCCTTTATTTTTGTGAGCGGTATATATACTATTCATTTAAATTCCACAGTTTTACGCAGCACTATGTAAATTTCTAAAAATACTCCCTCCAGCTTTTTCACGCTTCAATTTAAAACGAAGTAATTTAATCATTTTTATTTTTAACTCCATGTACTCTGCTTTTCAGCAGTCTTCATCTACTTCCAAATTGTTTATTTCCATCAAAACTGCTGTACAATTGCTGTACCATTTTTAATATTAGCTGCTCTCTGCATATTTAAGTACATTCTTTGCAAGTACTGTATATATTTCTTTGTACATAAACTATATAATATCTTTTATCAATTACGCAAATGCTTATTTATAAATCCACAATTTATTTGTCATACTTTTCATTAGTATAACTCCTCATTTCTCTGAAATGTTGTAATGCATTTTTTTTCTCCCTATTTCATGTAACCTCCAGATTCCCTTATGTCTACTTTCTATCTACTCTGTTAAGAAATTAATTTATCTTCTAATACTTTTTTCATACAGGATCTAAAATTTCTCTCCTGGAAACATTCTATGTTAACTCTACTTTCCTACTTCTTCTTCTTTTCTTTCACAATCATATCTTTTTTACAAGATCCACTCCTGACACTATGACGGAATGGTCTCCCCTTCACTCAGTACTTCTCATCATCCTTGCATCTTTTACAAATTCTCTTCACCTTTTATCCTAAACAAACTAATCCATCATCCATAAGATTTATATTTATTTTCCTTTCATTTGTTTTATTTGTAATCCTTCACCTTATAATAATAATCTTCATGCCATCATTAGATAGGCCTTTAGATGTTGGCTTTTGCTAAATATCATGGTTTTAGTTAATTGCAATGAGTCCTTGATACATTGTTTTATTGGAATACAGAGAGTTGTAGAACTGTAGTTTTGAATTAAATTTTATATATGTATGCATTTTTAAAAGAAAACTGAAGTGAATTAAACGAAACCATATTAAAAGATTCTATATTTATAGGAGCAATATATTCTTGCTCAGCATGTTTTGTTTCATCATATTAATATTCATTTCTCTTTGCAATTCCCTTCCAGTTCCTCAACTGCCATCAATATTCTAGTTTTTCGAGATTCCTAATTTAAGGACCATTCTCAGTACATTGTACTCAAGGATAAAGTAATCTATGAACATTCTTGCTGTCAAGCCAACTCTGATCCTAAAGGAATCACTATTCCTTGACGGCAGCCATCTTTTAGCTCACTTCATAACTCATTCCAATGGCTTAAAGCAAAGTTCTTCTTAATTCTCCTTGAGAAAAAAAAACCCAAACATTGAAAGAACAAATTCCAAAGCAATTCCAAAAGTCTAAAAAATCTATGGATGAAAAATGTAGGACAGGCAACAATGAAAGAATAATAAAGGATTTATTCCAGACATTTCTTGGGTTAAAAGCTCAGATATCTTTCAGAGTTATTATAAATGCCAGCTGGATCACATACACCCTTCTTATCAGTTTCCTTTTAATTATGTGACTTCAAAGGCATTGCAGATTGTTGGGTCTTTCTGTTTGAACACCACTAAATCAACATGGATATTATCTTACCTCACAGTACTTTTAAACTTCTACTTCAAAATTCAGCATTTTGGGAAGTCTGGTATAGCAAAGGCAGAAAGTGAATTACTGCTGATTAATACAGAATTCCTAAACAGAATATATTTAGTGGACCTATTCTAGTCCATTCTCATAATTATGATATAACTATTAAAACAAGAAGAGCAGCTTATTCTCATAAAATAAATTCATGAATTCAAAATTACTAATGTTCATATACTATCATTTAATAAACATTGTAAAGTTCATTAAAATACTTTTACACATAGCTATTGCCAAATTAAAATTAAATGGCCAGTGTCCACTCTTAATAGCTGCAAGGATAGATTCTCTATAAATTGATTATTATTTTCCTTAACCTTTTAGTGATTTCAGTGACTCATTCATTACTGCCATATAGTAATAAATCTAACTGTACACTTCCTCCAAGATCAGTTGATAAATGTGTTTATAGAACCTCCATCTGATCTGGATTAAGGTTCCTTTTGTCATTTGTAGTCATCCCCTTAAAGATCACCTGTTCTCACTGATAAATTATATATACTTTTAAGGTAGACATAAGAATAAAGTTGGATATCACGTACGTATAGTTCTGCAGTAAAATATTTTTATGCTCAAAAAGACTAATATAAAGATCTGATGACTGAAGTTATAAGTCACTCAATCATAAAGTAACAGTTGTATATACAACAATAAGGTATGAAAAGTGTTCACAGAATTGTCTATATTTAGACAAAAATTATATAGATTTGTTATTTAGTGGTATTTCGATGTCTGATGACGACTGGAACGGTGGATAATGGCAAACCTATCGGAAACAAGTATGGGGACCTCAATTGCAATTCTAACTCAAGCTGTACTCTTATCTCCAAATTGATAATTTGGCAGCCAATATCTTTTGCCACTGGTTTCATCTAGATCACGGGTGTCCAATCTTTTGGCTTGCCTGGGCCACATTGATCGAAAAGGAATTGACTTGGACAGCATATAAAATATATAATAAACTTAATATATATAAATCATATAATAATGTTAAACGTTATGATCTTGGGGACTGCCTTACTAGCTGTTCAGGGCCACATGCGGCCCATGGGCTGTGAGTTGGGCACACCTGATCTACATCTTAAGTTATGGAATCCATACAAATACTATTAAAAATGAACTGAAACAGATCATCAGAATACAATATGTCTTCTATGTTTAATAGCACATTTTCAGCTGTATTGTACTTTTTCTGAACTGATTAGAATATGAACAATGCTATGAGACATTATTTCTGAAAACCAGTTGTTGTAAGAATAATAAATGGTTCCTCTCTATTTGTGATTTTTTTTTAACCATCTGCTGTAAAAGAGATATTGGAGACATCCCAGAATAAAATAAAATAAAAATGCCATAGCTGTATCTGGAGTGCATCATAATAGAAGGAGCTGTAATCATACATGAACACCTTTTAATTGAACAAGGCTTAATTCTCAGTAGGTCTCTTTAAGGCTGAAATTTTCTTCCAATCAGCCTCAACTCCGATGACTACCTGGGCATGTTTTTGCCAAGATTAGGTTATTAAAAAGCCAAATAAAACCTGTAGGCCTTTCATTGACCTGGTATGTTGTAGTCCCCAAAATACTTTTGGTTTTTAAAGTTAAACATGCTCCTTTAATTTGAAGTAGATTGACTTTGACTATGATACATAGTCTTGATTAAAACCTCACTTGTACTCACTATTTCTGGGAACTCCTTAATCAGGTCATGAATAATTTTTCACTTAGAATGTCTGCATAGAAATGGCTCATTTGTGCATGCTTGTAAACTAAAACTATTTTCCTTAATTCTGAGGATATAGGGAAGATATGTATCATATTTTAACCAGAAAGGAAGAGAGATTTAAATTTAAAAGACAAATTAAATTGTTTGACAAATAAAAACATAAGATGAAATGATTCTAATATATACTCTTTATGCCACGATTGACCTGAAATGTGTAGAACATTTTGATATTACTTTATTGTGCTTTCTATTTTCCTCACCAAAATCTGATACAGAGTCAGAATAGTTTTCCAATGTCCAAATGCTAAAAGCTGATATACTTTCCCCAAGGAATACTTTCTCCAAACATTCGATAGCAGAATTGAAATAAAAATAGTTAGATACCCAGTAAAAAAAATATCTTGTTTAAAGTGAACTTCCAAGCTGAGGTAGATATATGTGACTAATCTAATGCCCTCTATTCCATTATCATCCCAAGCAAGGCAAGATAAAATGTTTTCTTGCCTGAAACCAAGCAACAAATATCCCTCTCCAAGCAAAATCACTTGATACAGAAATTTCAGCAGACATATTATTTCGTTCCTCAAAGTCAAAAGAGACTGCTCTCCAATTTGTGGTGGTTTGACCTATCTCCTTGCCAAAAAGCGGTTATTCATTTTATACACTAATATAACATCTTCAAGCATATTAATCCATAGTGTACAATGAAATAAAACTACAAAACAAAATTGATATGAGATTAAAACAAACTAAACATACACTAAATTATTTGTTGAAATACTTATTGAAATTTCATTATTTTGAAATACTGGGAAGTCTCTTTTAAAACTTTAAAATGCAGGAAAGCATGCATACTGCTATCTATATGAAGACATACTGAACATACATAAAAATAGAATAATATATTGCTGAACATACAGCAACATTGTTGTCTGTTGGAATATAGCATAAGTCACTCCATCTTGTAACCTTCAGTATGCTTAATTCTACACTTCTTCATGCCTACGTGCCTACGTGCTAGGCTGCAATCTGCAGCTGCAAACACGTAAGGACAGACAACTAAGAAGCAAGTCAACAAAGCTGTCTACACAAGCTATAATATTATCACTTCCTGATAAGACCTTCCAGT
>NW_015386656.1:56054-60772 GCF_001527695.2 Protobothrops mucrosquamatus | reverse complement strand
TTTAATAAATATCACTTTCAAGGTGTCCATGCTTTTTGGAAATAAATACTAGAACCTTCTCCTATTCAAGCACTAGAGCAGCTATTAGTGCAATGGTAATTAAACATGGTCCAATGTCCTTCTAGCACCTAGCCTATACTGGAATAATTACAGATTCTGAATTATCATCAGAATTAATTGTATAGTTTTTAATCCTGAACACCAGAAGACCATAGCTAACTGATGCCAAGTTATCTCTGCTCTCAAGGAACAGTTGACATGCCAGCCTTAGCTAATGGAAAGGCTTTGTGCCATGTAAGTCACTTGAGCTTCCAGCAAATGTACTGGCTCTAGCAGGACATCCAAATTGGAAGCCTTTAGAGAAACTGTAAGCCATTTGCAACAAAATGAATGCTATCTTCTGATCAGAGTTTAATTTGGCCTTCATTCCATCACCAGCTCCAGAGATCACTTCAGCACGTTCACTGATCTAAGCACTTAGATCAAAATAAAAACTGGACAAAATCCACAAACTTTATAACAATCAACTCATCCTAAATTTCTCAATAACTTTTTGCTGCATTCATATTGTAGAGTTGAAATGTGGTCTACTCTGGAATTGCTCCTTCATACAGTAATGTAATCTTAACTTTAATGAACCCGGAAAGACATCCAAAAGGAATCTATGGTCAATCATTATGAACACTATCAAAGAGCCCATGAAAAATGGAGTTTCAACAAAGATTGAAGCTACAGTGTTACTTGGTGAATTTTGGACTATCTTCATCAAATGAAATATTTGGAAACAGATAAAATATTTTAAATAAATATTTAAATCACCAGGGTTCAGAAACACATTTTTTTAACAAAAAATAAAAAATAAACACAACTGTGTGATTCAGGACATCTAAAAATGGCCCTTCTGATGAGACATATGTATCCAACCAGTTAATACTTCTTTCTTTTAAATATGTATTTTAAATCTCAGTGGAAAGACTCGCATGATTAATTTCAGATTACATATCACTTCATAACTATTTCTATAATTGACATGCATTTTAAAAGCAATGCACTAAAGATAACGTGAACAGAGCATACATTTATTTGAAGAAAAAAAGTTTTTTTTCAAAAAATATCAGAAATACTGCACTGCCATCTATTGATGCAAATTGTAGTATTTTAGATAATCTAAAAAATAGAACAAGGGGTTTTGAAAAAGTCAGCTTGAAGATTTTCTGGAAAACAAAATACAGCACAATCTTTATAATAAAATTAAAAGGCAATGTATCCAAACTGATTTATCTCAAAAATATATTAATTTTATTTGGTCTATAGAAAAATTATAGAACTATATAAAAATATATTCCCAAAGGACTTTTCCTCTTTTTCAAAGCAAATTTATAATGTGGATGATATAAATAAAATATTAATCATTTGCAATATAAGCCAGACTCCAAAATATTATGTGTGTGTATATATATGTTTGTGTGTGTCTCTGTGTGTTTGTGTTTCTTTTTTATTACAATGCAACCAGTGATCATGTACTTTATTAAAAACAGACCTTATTTTAAGGAGCTTGCAATCTCAAGTATGGGTTGCAGCCAGAAAAATGTTGCTGTAGGGGAAATGAACTAGGTGTCTGAGCCAAAATATTAATGGGAAAAGTTAGTTTTAATTAAAATAACATTCTAAAGTAGGAAGGAGGTCAGAAAGTGGCTAATATTTATGGGAAAGCTTATCTACAGTAAGATTGTATAGCTGATTGACAGGAATCCCTTTTTGTGGTTGCACCTTTTCATATTTAATATAAATTTGGGAAACTGTAATAAAATAAGGGTATTTTATGTCAATATGTTCTTTATGATGGTATTTATTTATTCATTATTTATATCTCACCTTTATTATTTTTATGAGTAACTCAGTGTGGTGAACATACTTAATATTCCTTCCTCTTCCTATTTCCTGTGAGGTGATTTGGCTGAGAGTTGTTGAATGATGTGTTGACTGAGGCATAAAACCTGGCCAAATTATAGAACATATTAGAATTTAAAGGACAGCTCCAGTTTGACTTATTTTATTTGTTTTTGTTGTTGTTGTTGTTGTTTAAATTTATTATAGCTACTCACTCCAGTAAGATCTAACTGGTTTCCAAGGGCTAATACTAATTAAAACAAAACTTAGGCAAAACAAAACAACCTGTATTAAAAACAACCATCAGAACACAACCCAATGAGGTGTCCCACAAAAACATTAACCCCAGGAACCAAAGAGAGGTTTTAAGGGCTTTATAGGGGGGATGCTCTCTGCTACAAAGGTAGCCTATTTGCATGTATAATTAATTGATTCAGGGCATCAGCATTTGCATTGCTTCAGGGGCTTCTTGGCTCACTTCCAGTAACCAGAAGACACAGAAATCTCTCATTGTAACAAAGTCAAGTATTCTTTTTGAAGAATCTATTAGAAAAGCACCTTAGTAATAAGATTCATAAATTCTCGTTTCAAAGAGTTTGACTGCCATCTTGTGTCCAAAAAGTGAAAGCGAAATTCCACAGCAAAAAATTAAATAGACACCTACTGTCATCCCACCCCAAAAATGTCTGTTTTGCACTATAGGGAAGCCAATCCCGTATTTTGTGTATGTAGCCATGCAATTACTGTATAGGTTTAAAAGCCTGGGTAAGTACAATGGTTGGGAAACCATAGCTGAAAGGATGAACACTTTAGAGTTGACAAGGCTATTGAGAATAAAAACAACAATAACAACAACAACAACAACAACAACAACAACAACAACAATAATAATAATAATAATAATAATAATAATAATAATAATAATAATAATAATAATAATAATAATAATAATAATAATAATAATAATAATAATAATAATAGAGTTGGAAAGGACTTTGGAGGTCTTCTAGTCCAACCCCCTGCTCAGGCAGGAAACCCTATACCATTTCAGACAAACGACTGCCAGTCTCTTCTTAAAAACTTCCAGTGTTGGAGCATTCACAGCTTCTGGAGGCAAATTGTTCCACTGATTAATTGTTCTAACTGTCAGGAAATTTCTCCTTAGTTCTAGGTTGCTTCTCTCTTTGGTTAGTTTCCATCTGTTGCTTCTTGCCCTGCCTTTAGGTGCTTTGGAGAACAGCTTGACTCCCTCTTCTTTGTGGCAGCCCCTAAGATATTGGAACACTGCTAGCAAATGAGGCAGCACCTACAGCAACAGAAATATCTTGATCATGGGTGGACATGAAAGAAAAAAATAGCTTCTGGGACCATTTATACATTGCTAACTGAGATAAAGTCCATGTCATAAAAATTGCACAGACTAATTTTCACATCCATGTGCACATTTAAACATAGAAACATAACATTTCATTAGTGTACAGCCAAGTGACCTGAGTTCTTGTTTGGTCTGCTGCTTATATGCTCAGTGTTTATGGACTATTCTCATTGTTTGTTCTGTGCCTTTCATTCTCTCTGGACTGAAACAAGGCCAGAAATGATAAATAACTACATTCCTCTTGTAAGCCATGTATCCTATATACTCTACAGGTACTCAACTTACAACCTCAATTGAGCCCCAAATTTCTGTTGCTAAGTAAATTTTGCCCCATGTTATGACTGTTCTTGCCATAGTTGTTAAGTGAATCACTACAATTGTTAAGTTAGTGACATGGTTATTAAGTGAATCTGGCTTCCCCATTGACTTTGCTTGTCAGAAGGTTGCAAAAGGTGATCACATAACTCTAGGACACTGCAACCGTCATAAATATGAGTCATTTGCCAAGCATCTGAATTTTTATCTCATGACCATAGGGATGCTACAACAGTCATAGTGTGAAAAATGGTCATAAGTCACTTTTTTCAGTGCCATTGTAACTTTGAACAGTCACTAAACAAACCATTGTAAATTGGGGACTTTATGTATTGTCTTCTACGGTCAAGTAAAATATATTTAAAAATAATATTGGTAATATTTAACAACCACCAATTGCACACCAACACTAATTACACTAATAACAGCATACAGCATACAGTCAGGTTACTTTTAAAATAACTTTCCATTTTTCAACACATGAAATATAATCATAGTTCTATATGTCCATAGGAAGGGGGATTTATAATCCATAATTCTCCAAATTATACTATTATAATCAATACAATGAGATAAAATAAAATATAAAATTAAGGATGGCAAAGAATCAAGAAATTAGGCCAGGTATTTTACTTCAATTGCAGTTCCAAGTCACAAGATGGGAACTGCAGCTTGAATCCAGCTACATATTTCTATAAAGGATGGGTTATGTCAAAACAGCTAGCATTCAGGGAAAAAGAAACTATTTTCCCCAAAATTTTCAGGGAAACTCAAAAGGCTATGTACTCTTTGGACCATTTTGCTTGGTCCTAATACATCTATTCAAATAAGGTTTTTAAACAACTAGTTTGGTGCACTGATTATGGATAAAGTAGCAGACTGAAAATTATTACACTGAGGTCTAGTCCTACCTTAAGGACCAAACCATCTGAGTAAACCTGAGCTAATCATTTTCTCAGCCCTATGAAGAAGGATATGGCAAATCACTTTCAAAAACTGTTTTCAAGAAAACCTTGGGGGCATGTTCAAGCAGTTGCCAAGATACAAAGACATACATTAAAAAAAAAAAGATTTCTATGGAGGTTACAGCATTACTGAATTATATGAATATCGAACTCAAATTTATCCTAAATGCATT
>NW_015386656.1:33860-55731 GCF_001527695.2 Protobothrops mucrosquamatus | reverse complement strand
CAAAACTTACTCAGACATTTTAAAAGTTTATGGTACACTTCTTGGACATCTGGCTTAGCAGATGGAAGGATGCAAAAGAGAGATACATTTGCCAATAATATTAAGAGGAAAAAGAAATATAAATATTTTGATTGCTTTCAATTAAAATCTGTGACAAATTAATGATGTGTAATGATGATGATATAATTGTTTTACTAAGTCACACATTTACAAGGACCTTCATAAACCATTCAGAGCTTCACCACAAAGAATGCATTCAACTCAAATCAATGCTATTACACTTCTATGGTCCATCACGTACTATACATTCTGTTACATAATCTCTTTGTGGCCCTTAAGCATTAACATCTAGCATCTGAATAAAAAAGAATTCCATTTTATTTATTTCATGGAGAATATGTGGTCACTAAGAGTAACAAAATCAATAAATCAAATTTATTTCTTATAAGCACTTTTACTTTTAAAAACATTTTTATCAATAAAAGCCAGTAAATCCTGAATGATGGAGTAAGATTAGTTAGCAATTATTCTTATGCTTTAGTAATATAAGCAGTTTTCTTTAATTTAATAATGGATCTGCCTAACTAGATTTGAATGGTTTAGTTATATGCCTATCAGCATAGATTTTATACATGAACACATATATTTTATGATGTATTTGTTATTTGTCATTTATTTTGCCTATTTCTTATTATATAACAAAGAGCACAGGATTACTTTAACAGTTTATGATATACAGTAATCACCATATATTCTAGTGTGGGTAACATACTTGACAGAGCGTTTCATGGAATGATTGTTGACAAGTGGTAACATGTCAGCTGGATAATACAACTGCTTAGTGGACTTATAGTTGGTAGAATTAAAACACTTATTGAGTAATGCTTTATATCAGCATGAATATAACCCTTGAGTGGAGCACTTGAAGGCCATGTCCTTGTCATTCTTGCTATAATTGACTTGGATGAATGTTAAGCGGGTTTACCAAATATGCAGAGTTATGAAATAAATTAAAATGATGCAATAATAAAGATTCAAAAGATTATTGAAAGGTTGGATCAAAACAAAGATATACCTTCTTCTGTTCATACAGTATCTATTTGTTTATTTACAGTTCAGGAACAGTTTATAAAATGTTATATACAAAATATCATTAATACATACATATGTAGCAATGTACAGTATATATAAAAGGAAGAAACCCTATAAAATTAACAATTCATTGAGGGCACCAAACAGTTTCTATAAGCTAAGGCTATAATTAAAAATTTTGTTATTGCCTTCAAAACACCTGGGTCATGCTCATTTAATAGGAATACTCCAAACTCCAGCTAATTATTTATCAGATTAAAGAGCGGATATATCAGCTTTGATTGCCAATTAGAGTACAATGAGCACAAAAGGATGTGTGAAGCACAGTCAACCTCAAAATTAGTGTACTTTGACATCTGCCAGATTACTTGTCACTATTAGTTCACCTGCTATATTTCATATAGCAGAGAAGCAGGGGGGGGGGGGACATGATAGCAGTGTTCCAATATCTCAGGGGCTGCCACAAAGAAGAGGGAGTCAAGCTGTTTTCCAAAGCACCTGAAGGCAGGGCAAGAAGCAATGAATGGAAACTAACCAAAGAGAGAAGCAACCTAGAACTAAGGAGAAACTTCCTGACAGTTAGAACAATTAACCAGTGGAACAACCTGCCTCCAGAAGAGGTGAATGCTCCAACACTGGAAGTTTTTAAGAAGAGACTGAACAGCCATTTGTCCGAAATGGTATAGGGTTTCCTGCCTGAGCAGGGGGTTGGACTAGATGACCTCCAAGGTCCCTTCCAACTTTTTATTATTATTATTATTATTATTATTATTATTATTATTATTAGTAGTAGTAGTAGTAGTAGTAGTAGTAGTAGTAGTAGTAGTAGTAGTATTTCAGTACAAGCAAACACCTCCAATCATAGCAGGCTTCTTCGAAGAGGAACCCAATAATCATTCACCCAAGAAGGTAAGTTCATTGAGAAATACACTGTTTAACAGGTATTCAAAATAGATGTTTGTTATAATTAGATGTTTTCTAGAAATAATTTTTCAATCTTAATTCCATTGTCATGTTTGCCTTTGACATAATTTAACTGGATTTTCTATATATTTTTTTTGCTATTTGCAAATACGAATGTTGTACAAAATACATTAGCAACCATTTGCTAAGTAAAGTCTGTCTATTAATTTAAGGATACACAATATCTGATTAAATAAAATCAAAATAATTAACAACAGTGATCCTAGCTCTAATCCTAAAACCTAGATTCCCTTTTATTCATTGGCAAAGGGAACAGTGTTAGATGATTTAGTTAGATGATCTTTGGATTTTTAAAATTTGAAATGCTGCCATTTCAATACTGTATCTCATCTTAGGTCACATTCACTGTTTTCACTCAAAAGTCCCAGTTAAAAAGCTGCCTATGGATATATCTCTGCAGATATATAATAATGTAGAATTTACATACCAGTATATAACATTATGGACAGCTAGGTAAGGCCTCCTTAGATTTTTGTTTTCCAAATTAATTTTAATATTATTTCCAAGTACATTCTTGAGGGAATCAGATGTCTGTGTGAATCTGTAGTCTTCAGTAAAGGCAATAAGGAGTACAATTTTTTTAATACCTGGCTGGCCATTTGGCCATCTAATCAAACATTCATACACAACCAAAGTGTACTTTTGTTTTTGTTTAGGTAAGTGCAGTGTTTGATAGGAGTGTCTTTCAGCAACTTTTCTATCAGAGTGATTTCTTTACTTAAGAGCCTATGCTAAGAGATCCCAGCTATATATTCTGAAGGATCTAAACTGACAACATCTATATACTAAAACCCTTGTGTCTGTTTGCTTGTTTATACTCTTCAGTTGGATGAAACGGTACATTATAGGGCAACAATTTTTGAATCAGTGTACCTTAAATGGGCTAACTTACAGAATGCATCCAAACTTCAGGACACAGGACTCGCACAGGAATGAGATTTGGGAAAAATGTGGCTGCACCCTCATGCATCCTCCCTGATGCATACAGTCCCCAGTATTTTTAAATCAATGGGAAACTGATAGGAAATACAATATTATATAAGCTCAATGTGGCAGGAGGGAGGAAGGAAAGATAGGAAGGAAAGAGGAGGGAGGGAAGATGTCAGACACAACTTTGAACCAAAGTTGTTCAAATGAGTACAAGTTTAATCCATGCGGGCTCAATACAAGAATCTGAACAACTAATGTCAAGGCAAACTTATGGTAGATCAGAGTCAACAGGATTCAAGGAGGACTGTACTTGGATCTCTTGTGGGCACGAAGGACTCCAAACTGATGGCACTCTTGACCTCTCTTTTGGGCTTAACCTGGTCATTTCCTCTAAGAGAGGGAGGGAGAGAGGGAGGGAGGGAGATTTCCAATGTTACCTGCCAACGTTCCACAAGGAAACTCAAATTACACTCTCTTCCACTGATTTTTGTCTGCCCATGGTCGTTTTTTTTCTTGTTTAGGTAAGGAAATATCTCTGAATGACCCAACAAGTCATGACTTGTCTAGTAAATATGCTATTCTTGATAAAATACAGATGATATATTAATCACTATTATGTTTTTGTGAATGTGTTACTACTTGATCGTTCGTCTACATTGTAGATGTATACTAAGGTAGGTAGGGAGAAAAGTCTAGGTTATTTTTTTCTGTTCTAATCCAAACTATAATTTCTTTTTAAAATTGTTCACTTTGTTATCCAGGGTTTCAGACATATCAGGGACATCTTTCAACATATCATATGTTGCTTTGTTTTCTTTATCTCTCATTCAGTTTAATTTGGAAAGATGAAGCATCAGATTCAAAATCCAGCAACAAGACCTGACGACTGATATTCCAATGGAAGAACATCCTGATTTTTGTTTCTTGATTATGTAGATGATGGATTCCCTGCTTGAACAGTTCCTGGACTAAAACAAATGGCCTTCATGATTTTTTTCCAAGGTAATATTTAAGCAAGCCATATTCCACCTCATTTACATCTGTGACACATTGTAAGACTACTGCTTTATTATGTTGGAAGTATACATTAATCCTAATTTCCTGTAAAGAGTACGATGAGGACAAAATATTTTATGTTTCACAGTAACATTTTTATTAGAGTTTTTAAAATGCATAGGGCTTATTTTTATTAATAACACCTATGCATTTTAATGATTCTAATAGTAATTTTTGTTTTCTTAAAAAAACAGTCTGCATATTCCAAATATGTTTTAGAAATATATCTATCTAATAAACATGGTCCCCTCCTATCCATCAGGGTGCATATTATTCCAAACAACTGAATATGCTAGTGGGAATCTTTTTCAATGCAGCATTTAAGGCTTACTTTAATAAAATAAGTTTGCGTCTGCTGAATGATGATTCATTAAGGTGGTGTCAAAGTTAGGTACAAAAGTAGGAAGAGGTGGAAACGCCATGCAGCACCAATGCCTTTGTTCTAAACTAGGACAACGGAAAGTGATATTCATGTTCAAAATTAACATGGGAAATTACAATCAAAAGCAACTAAAGGTCAATGTTGTGTAAGCATAGTGAATTAACAGATGAACTCTCATTAATAAAAACATAATCCACTAGAAGTTTATCAGCTAGGCCACAATTTTTATACTTCCTTTGTTTACTTATTTAGCAACCAAAACTTCTCTCACCAATGGCTTCTTTTGAAAAAAATATTCTGTTGCTGTGAGAGTATTTCTATCTTAAATCAATGTTCTTAATGACAGCACATAGTACATAGTACAGGGTACTTTAAGTCTATAATGAAATATTGATTGCTGTAATCTATCTATTGGCAGAGCTTTTAATTTGTTCTCTTTTAGCAAATTATAAAATGTTCTTACCCCAGACTAGGTAAATGGGAGAGGTAAAAATGAAGCTGAGCTGGAGAGAGAAAACAGCCTAACATGTATTTCAGATATTCTGACTGTAGAAAAAGAATCGCTGATTATCCCCACAGTGAAGACTTTTATGTTGCTGGTTCCCCTTTCTAGGAAACTGCAGATCTAGTTGATTATTAAATGACTGACCCTGTTGATTGTCTATGGAGAGATTCTCAGTCATCCCAAAAGTGGTTGTCCCAAAAGTGCTTTTTTGAAAAGGCAATTGGACTTTGTTTTTCCTTGAAGACATTTTCCTTGTCATCCAAGAAGCTTCTTCAGCTCTGAAGCTTCTTGGATGAGAAGCGAAACATCTTTAAGGAAAAAAACAAAGTCCTTTTCAAAAAAGCATTTTTGGGTTGACCTTGCTGGTGTCCTTGAACATAGATGCAGTTATGTTCAAGAACATCAGCAAGGTGTTGCAGAAGCTTAGATATGCAGAAGCTATCAGGGACATCTTTCATGACAAGGTTTATGAACCTGTAAACAGAGGGACCATGCATATGAGGATTCCTTTAAAATCCACAGTGATCCAGTTTAACATGGCTGCTTTTTCTTTTATACATGTTCTTTGTATTCCCAATAGGAGGTTTTACCTTCAGCTCCAACTCTATTAGAATTAATTTCAAATAATTTGGAATAGAATCATCCAGTAACGTTTATGTAGTAACAATAAGTAACAACTGTAGTAATAATAAGTGTAGTGTATGTTCAATAGACATCTTATAAGCTGTCAAGTGTTTTCTAAAAATGTAATAATAATGCTGAATACAATATTTGAATGTAGAGTCAGGGCAAAATAGATAACATTCACAAAGTGGTAACATTGCACAGCCAAACATCTGTGTTGTTCTGTTAAGTGAAGAAGATAAATCTTACTAGGTGTGGAGCAACATCTAAACTGCAATCTACAAAGATAAAAAGGAAGTAATAAAATTATGCAATAATGTAACATAGCCAATTTTTTCACATTTTCAGATATTTTCTGTGGCAAATTTGCAGGCATACAAAGATAAACACAAATTATTCAGAAGTAATAACGCCTATTTCTGGACAAATTGCAATCTTATATTCATTTACCAAGGGTAGGTAGAGTGTCCTGGTCATTTTTTAAAAATTAAAATTATTTATATATTTATTTATTAAATTCATTTGCTGCCATCTAGCCTAATAATAATAATGATAAAGTTGGAAGGGACCTTGGAGATCATCTAGTCCAACCCCCTGCTCAGGCAGGAAACCCTATACCATTTCGGACAAATGGCTGTCCAGTTTCTTCTTAAAAACTTCCAGTGTTGGCGCATTCACCGCTTCTGGAGGCAGATTGTTCCACTGGTTAATTGTTCTAACTGTCAGGAAGTTTCTCCTTAGTTCTAGGTTGCTTCTCTCTTTGGTTAGTTTCCACCTGTTGCCTAAAGCTAGCTCTGGGCAGCTTACAAAATTAAAACAATAGAATTATACAAATTAGAGAGAAAGAGAAAAATAGATGATAGATAGATAGATAGATAGATAGATAGATAGATAGATAGATAGATAGATAGATAGATAGTCTTCAAATCAATAAACTGTGAGCACCAGGAGTATAATAAACTAAAGAAGTTTAATAACACAAATACACACCAAGCTTTCATCGGAATCCTTCCGACATCGTCAGGGTTAAATGCCAGTCCATGGGAGAGTCCCTTTATAAGCAACCCGTCGTCTGCGCACGGCTCCCGATTGGGCTGCGCCTTAATTACAGCTTTCGCGCCGGTGACTAATCTTTTCCTGCCTCCCCTGCCTATGTGTATGATGCTGCTAACTATCCCTGCATGTGGCTAGATAGATAGATAGTATACGCAATAAAATATGGATTATAATTAAAATTATGGTTAAAAAAATAGGCATGAAGGAACAGCATGTGCAGGAATTGAGGTGAGATCTGCTATTGGTCCATCAATCCCCTCAAGTGTGATACTCCCCCTTTGGGGCCTCAAGCCAACCGACAGAGAAGGTCTTTAGGCTCTTGAGGAAAGTCAGGAGTGTAGGAGCAGATCTCACCCAGTGGGGGGGGGAGATGTTCCAAAGGGCAGGAGCCATGCAGAGAAGGCTCTTCTGCTGGATTGTATCAGCCAACATTCCTTAACTAAACTTGAATTGCTGTTCATAGGCATTGAATATGTATTCTATGAAACTAATATTACGTAATATACGCACAAGGCTAGAAAGTGGGAGACCATGAGTTCCAGCCCCACTTTAGCCGTGAAAGCCAGCTGACCTTGGGCCAGTTACTTTGGGTGACCTTGGGCCAGTCACTTTGTCTCAGCCCAATCCACCTCACAGAATTGTTGTGGGGAAAATAGGAGGAGGAAGGTATGTTGGGTATGTTCGCCACCTTGAACTACTTGTAAAAATAATAAAGGTGGGTTACAAATAAATAAAATAAATATAAATAAAATGTGCCTTTTATCAACATAGTTACAAATTAAGAAATAGTAATATAACTCCAGATTAATTTACCAAAATAATCAAATATGTTAGTATCTGAGGTGGTGAAATAATATATTTTAGAATGAGAAAAAAAATCTTCATCATTTAAGCAGATAATAATAATAATAATAATAATAATAATAATAATAATAATAATAGTAATAATAGTAGTAGTAGTAGTAGTAGTAGTAAAGTTGGAAGGGACCTTGAAGGTCATCTAGTCCAACCCCCTGCTCAGGCAGGAAACCCTATACCATTTCGGACAAATGGCTGTCCAGTCCCTTCTTAAAAACTTCCAGTGTTGGAGCGTTCACCGCTTCTGGAGGCAGGTTGTTCCACTGGTTAATTGTTCTCACTGTCAGGAAGTTTCTCCTTAGTTCTAGATTGCTTCTCTCCTTGATTAGTTTCCACCCGTTGCTTCTTGTCCTGCCTCCAGGCGCTTTGGAAAATAGCTTGACTCCTTCTTCTTTGTGGCAGCCCCTGAGATATTGGAATACTGCTATCATGTCCCCCCTCGTCCTTCTCTTCATTAAACTAGACATACCCAATTCCAGCAGCCGTTCCTTATATGCTTTAGCCTCCAGTCCCCTAATCATCTTTGTTGCTCTTCTCTGTACTCTCTGTACAATCATACCTTAGTTCTAAATATACTACAGGAACTTTTTCCAATCTCTTCTTTTTACCTTATTCCATCTTATTCCCAAAACAAGTATATACAAGGGCTGGAGATGGAAGATTCTAGATCCTATCTTTCCATGTGAATTTCCTTAAATTATTGTAGGATCTAAACCAGTATCTGGGAAACCATAACAACTGTGCTTGGATTTTATCATATAGCATTTCATCTGCTCTTCCCATCTGCCAAGTAATATGATTGACATATGTCATGCCAGACTGTTGGAGACTCATACCAGCTGTGCAGCCAGGTGTTCTTTACTGTACTATATTGTGCCAAATAGCTTTAAGCAGCAACCCATATGTGAGGTGGAGTTGCAAAATTAGTCTTCCGTCCTTCAAAAAAATTCATAAGTTTCATGTCCATGCCAAATTAATTTTGAAACCAACAAACATTTCATATTTTTTCCACAATTCTTATATGTACAATGGTATGAATAGAGCATATGGATGATTATGCTGAACAGTCATCTATAAGTGGATATATACATCATCCCATTATTGCACGTCAGAGAAGATATTGTATTTACTGGACATCACATTGTAATTTACTTTGCTAGCCTTTCATCTTCATTATAAAAGAAAGAATTATTTAGGATTCCAGATTCTGAATAAAATCTATATGCCCAAGCATTATATGCAGATTATGATTTTTATCCGTAAAGTTAGAAGGAGACCTGCTAGTCAGAAGAATGTATGACAGTGCCCAGTAAATGTATCCAGGCTCCGCAAAGCAAAAAAAAATAATCCCACAACTGTACCTTATACTGTTGTAATTTATTGAAACAAAATGCCACTTTTAACCTCTGTCTATTCCTTTCTCCAGAATACAAGCATTTAATGCTACCAGAAAAAAGAGGCTGCCACTTCAAACTACAATCACCAGATCCAGAATGCAAACATTCAGAATATTATTAGAGGGCAGCAAAGAGATACAGGAAACTCTTAACTCATTGCTGTCATCTAGTTGTTGTCGTCCATAATTTTTCAGCCCAGAGCAAATGCTTTATGTTATTCTGAGAATGTTTCTTTACTTGTTTGTTAATGTGATATTGAGCCTTTTCCTTCCGTAGCATTCAGAAAACAGAATATAGATATCCTCCTTCAATTTTTCCCATAACTAAAAGCCTATGAGATGAATGATGGGCTCGAAATCATTCAGTAAGTTTCAGTGACTGAGATGAATTCAAAGCTGGGTCTTTACAGTCTTAGCTGAATCCCTTAACCACTACACCATGGGTATCCAATTATTCTTCACTCATTGCAGCCTGCAAGAAAATCACTCATTCATATAAAACATATAATACAGTTTTATAAGATGTTGATGATGATGATGATGATGATGATGATGATGATGACGACGACGACGATGACTTTTCAGTCATGTCCAACTCTTGGCGATTCTATGGGCCAGTTGTCTCCATGTCAGTTTCATAATATAAAATCAAATAATAATGTTAATAGTTTATGATCCTGTGGGGCCACATTACTAGCTGTCTAGGGCCATATATGGGCAATGGGCTGTGAGTTTAACATGCCTGCACTACACCATACCAGATTATGTCAACAATATAGCTGAGAACATGTGGTTGCTAATTCTTACCTGTGACAGTGGGGATGGGGGGGGGACCCTCAGGAGAAGATAATTGAGTTACCAAGAAGTACGTCAGTTGTAAGGATTGCACTTCCAACAATTCTGCACAATTAGACAGAATATTGATGTAACATGCTTATTATAACACTCAGAAGATACCACCAAATATATTCATTCAGGAGAATCTCATTGTTCAGAGCAATAAAAGTCTTCTGTCACATAAGATACCAATTACTTCTTTGCGAAACAGAANCAAAACTTACTCAGACATTTTAAAAGTTTATGGTACACTTCTTGGACATCTGGCTTAGCAGATGGAAGGATGCAAAAGAGAGATACATTTGCCAATAATATTAAGAGGAAAAAGAAATATAAATATTTTGATTGCTTTCAATTAAAATCTGTGACAAATTAATGATGTGTAATGATGATGATATAATTGTTTTACTAAGAACCACATTTACAAGGACCTTCATAAACCATTCAGAGCTTCACCACAAAGAATGCATTCAACTCAAATCAATGCTATTACACTTCTATGGTCCATCACGTACTATACATTCTGTTACATAATCTCTTTGTGGCCCTTAAGCATTAACATTTAGCATCTGAATAAAAAAGAATTCCATTTTATTTATTTCATGGAGAATATGTGGTCACTAAGAGTAACATAATCAATAAATCAAATTTATTTCTTATAAGCACTTTTACTTTTAAAAACATTTTTATCAATAAAAGCCAGTAAATCCTGAATGATGGAGTAAGATTAGTTAGCAATTATTCTTATGCTTTAGTAATATAAGCAGTTTTCTTTAATTTAATAATGGATCTGCCTAACTAGATTTGAATGGTTTAGTTATATGCCTATCAGCATAGATTTTATACATGAACACATATATTTTATGATGTATTTGTTATTTGTCATTTATTTTGCCTATTTCTTATTATATAACAAAGAGCACAGGATTACTTTAACAGTTTATGATATACAGTAATCACCATATATTCTAGTGTTGGTAACATACTTGACAGAGCGTTTCATGGAATGATTGTTGACAAGTGGTAACATGTCAGCTGGATAATACAACTGCTTAGTGGACTTATAGTTGGTAGGATTAAAACACTTATTGAGTAATGCTTTATATCAGCCTGAATATAACCCTTGAGTGGAGCACTTGAAGGCCATGTCCTTGTCATTCTTGCTATAATTGACTTGGATGAATGTTAAGCGGGTTTAACAAATATGCAGAGTTATGAAATAAATTAAAATGATGCAATAATAAAGATTCAAAAAATTATTGAAAGGTTGGATCAAAACAAAGATATACCTTCTTCTATTCATATCTATTTGTTTATTTACAGTTCAGGAACAGGTTATAAAATGTTATATACAAAATATCATTAATACATACATATGTAGCAATGTACAGTATATATAAAAGGAAGAAACCCTATAAAATTAACAATTCATTGAAGGCACCAAACAGTTTCTATAAGCTAAGGCTATAATTAAAATTTTTGTTATTGCCTTCAAAACACCTGGGTCATGCTCATTTAATAGGAATACTCCAAACTCCAGCTAATTATTTATCAGATTAAAGAGTGGATATATCAGCTTTGATTGCCAATTAGAGTACAATGAGCACAAAAGGATGCGTGAAGCACAGTCAACCTCAAAATTAGTGTACTTTGACATCTGCCAGATTACTTGTCACTATTAGTTCACCTGCTATATTTCATATAGCAGAGAAGGACGAGGGGGGGACATGATAGCAGTGTTCCAATATCTCAGGGGCTGCCACAAAGAAGAGGGAGTCAAGCTGTTTTCCAAAGCACCTGAAGGTAGGACGAGAAGCAACGAATGGAAACTAACCAAAGAGAGAAGCAACCTAGAACTAAGGAGAAATTTCCTGACAGTTAGAACAATTAATCAGTGAAACAACCTGCCTCCAGAAGCTGTGAACGCTCCAACACTGGAAGTTTTTAAGAAGAGACTGGACAGCCATTTGTCTGAAATGGTATAGGGTTTCCTGAATGAGCAGGGGGTTGGACTAGATGACCTCCAAGGTCCCTTCCAACTATTATTATTATTATTATTATTATTATTATTATTATTATTATTATTATTATTATTATTATTATTATTATTATTTCAGTACAAGCAAATATCTCCTTTCAATTTGACTATAGTGTACTGTAATGGAACAACCACTCACCTCTGGTCACTAGTCTCCTGCTTATTTAGAAGTAGATTGGTCAAACTGTAAAAAGATGCTTTTTTTCTTTTTTACAAGTTCATTGATGGAATAGTGAAGCATAGACATCTTAGATGATAGACAGAAAGACAGATAGACAGATAGGCAGACAAATGGGCAGACATATATATTTGCTCAGAGTGTTGATCCTGACCTTATTTAACATAAATTTGAGCTGCCCATTTTAATCACATATTTGAGAGTCATTCAAATGCTCATGTTTCCATTAGAACATTTTAATAATCTGTCAGATTTAGAATGCTGGAAAATTTGAACAAATACCAGCACTTTAGAATTTGACCAAGTATTGACAAGAATCCAATCATAGCAGGCGTAGAGGATAGAACAGGAACCCAATAATCATTCAGCCAAGAAGGTACGGTAAGTCCATTGAGAAATACACTGTTTAACAAGTATTCATAATAGATATTTCTTATAATTAGATGTTTTCTAGAAATAATTTTTCAATCTTAATTCCATTGTCATGTTTGCCTTTGACATAATTTAATTGGATTTTCTATTTATTTATTTTTTTTGCTATTTGCAAATATGAATGTTGTACAAAATACATTAGCAACCATTTCCTAAGTAAAGTCTGTCTATTAATTTATGGATACACAATATCTGATTAAATAAAATCAAAATAATTAACAACAGTGATCCTAGCTCTAATCCTAAATCCTAGGTTCCCTTTGGCAAAGGGAACAGTGTTAGATGATTTAGTTAGATGATCTTTGGATTTTTAAATTTTGAAATGCTGCCATTTCTATACTGTATCTCATCTTAGGTCACATTCACTGTTTTCACTCAAAAGTCCCAGTTAAAAAGCTGCCTATGGATATATCTCTGCAGATATATAATAATGTAGAACTTACATACCAGTATATAACATTATGGACAGCTAGGTAAGGCCTCCTTAGATTTTTGCTTTCCAAATTAATTTTAATATTATTTCCAAGTACATTCTTGAGGGAATCAGATGTCTGTGTGAATCTGTAGTCTTCAGTAAAGGCAATAAGCAGTACAATTTTTTTGATACCTGGCTGGCCATTTGGCCATCTAATCAAACATTCACACACAACCAAAGTGTACTTTTGTTTTTGTTTATGTAGGTGCAGTGTTTGATAGGAGTGTCTTACAGCAACTTTTCTATCAGAGTGATTTCTTTACTTAAGAACCTATGCTAAGAGATCCCAGCTATATATTCTGAAGGATCTAAACTGACAACATCTATATACTAAAATCCTTGTGTCTGTTTGATTGTTTATACTCTTCAGTTGGATGAAACAGTACATTATAGGGCAACAATTTTTGAATCAGTGTACCTTAAATGGACTAACTTACAGAATGCATCCAAACTTCAGGACACAGGACTCGCACGGGAATGAGATTTGGGGAAAATGTGGCTGCACCCTCATGCATCCTCCCTGATGCATACAGTGCCCAGTATTTTTAAATCAATGGGAAACTGATAGGAAATACAATATTATATAAGCTCAATGTGGCAGGAGGGAGGAAGGAAAGTTAGGAAGGAAAGAGGAGGGAGGGAAGATGTCAGACACAACTTTGAACCAAAGTTGTTCAAATGAGTACAAGTTTAATCCATGCGGGGTCAATACAAGAATCTGAACAACTAATGTCAAGGCAAACTTATGGTAGATCAGAGTCAACGGGATTCAAGGAGGACCGGACTTGGATCTCTTGTGGGCACGAAGGACTCCAAACTGATGACACTCTTGACCTCTCTTTTGGGCTTAATCTGGTCATTTCCTCTAAGAGAGGGAGGGAGAGAGGGAGGGAGGGAGATTTCCAATGTTACCTGCCAACGTTCGACAAGGAAACTCAAATTACACTCTCTTCCACTGATTTTTGTCTGCCCATGGTCGTTTTTTTTTCTTGTTTAGGTAAGGAAATATCTCTGAATGACCCAACAAGTCATGACTTGTCTAGTAAATATACTATTCTTGATAAAAGACAGATGATATATTAATCACTATTATGTTTTTGTGAATGTGTTACTACTTGATCGTTCATCTACATTGTAGATGTATACTAAGGTAGGTAGGGAGAAAAGTCTAGGTTATTTTTTTCTGTTCTAATCCAAACTATAATTTCTTTTTTAAATTGTTCACTTTGTTATCCAGGGTTTCAGACATATCAGGGACATCTTTCAACATATCATATGTTGCTTTGTTTTCTTTATCTCTCATTCAGTTTAATTTGGAAAGATGAAGCATCAGATTCAAAATCCAGCAACAAGACTTGACGACTGATATTCCAATGGAAGAACATCCTGATTTTTGTTTCTTGATTATGTAGATGATGGATTCCCTGCTTGAACAGTTCCTGGACTAAAACAAATGGCCTTCATGATTTTTTTGCAAGGTAATATTTAAACAAGCCATATTCCACCTCATTTACATCTGTGATACATTGTAAGACTACTGCTTTATTATGCTGGAAGTATACATTAATCCTAATTTCCTGTAAAGAGTATGATGAGGACAAAATATTTTATGTTTCACAGTAACATTTTTAAAATGCATAGGGCTTATTTTTATTAATAACACCTACGCATTTTAATGATTCTAATAGTAATCTTTGTTTTCTTAAAAAAACAGTCTGCATATTCCAAATATGTTTTAGAAATATATCAATCTAATAAACATGGTACCCTCCTATCCATCAGTGTGCATATTATTCCAAACAACTGAATATGCTAGTGGGAATCTTTTTCAATGCAGCATTTAAGGCTTACTTTAATAAAATAAGTTTGCGTCTGCTGAATGATGATTCATTAAGGTGGTGTCAAAGTTAGGTACAAAAGTAGGAAGAGGTGGAAACGCCATGCAGCACCAATGCCTTTGTTCTAAACTAGGACAACGGAAAGTGATATTCATGTTCAAAATTAACATGGGAAATTACAATCAAAAGCAACTAAAGGTCAATGTTGTGTAAGCATAGTGAATTAACAGATGAACTCTCATTAATAAAAACATAATCCACTAGAAGTTTATCAGCTAGGCCACAATTTTTATACTTCCTTTGTTTACTTATTTAGCAACCAAAACTTCTCTCACCAATGGCTTCTTTTGAAAAAATATTCTGTTGCTGTGAGAGTATTTCTATCTTAAATCAATGTTCTTAATGACAGCACATAGTACATAGCACAGGGTACTTTAAGTCTATAATGAAATATTGATTGCTGTAATCTATCTATTGGCAGAGCTTTTAATTTGTTCTCTTTTAGCAAATTATAAAACGTTCTTACCCCAGACTAGGTAAATGGGAGAGGTAAAAATGAAGCTGAGCTGGAGAGAGAAAACAGCCTAACATGTATTTCAGATATTCTGACTGTAGAAAAAGAATCGCTGATTATCCCCACAGTGAAGACTTTTATGTTGCTGGTTCCCCTTTCTAGGAAACTGCAGATCTAGTTGATTATTAAATGACTGACCCTGTTGATTGTCTATGGAGAGATTCTCAGTCATCCCAAAAGTGGTTGTCCCAAAAGTGCTTTTTTGAAAAGGCAATTGGACTTTGTTTTTCCTTGAAGACATTTTCCTTGTCATCCAAGAAGCTTCTTCAGCTCTGAAGCTTCTTGGATGAGAAGCGAAACATCTTTAAGGAAAAAAACGAAGTCCTTTTCAAAAAAGCATTTTTGAGTTGACCTTGCTGGTGTCCTTGAACATAGATGCAGTTATGTTCAAGAACATCAGCAAGGTGTTGCAGAAGCTTAGATATGCAGAAGCTATCAGGGACATCTTTCATGACAAGGTTTATGAACCTGTAAACAGAGGGACCATGCATATGAGGATTCCTTTAAAATCCACAGTGATCCAGTTTAACATGACTGCTTTTTCTTTTATACATGTTCTTTGTATTCCCAATAGGAGGTTTTACCTTCAGCTCCAACTCTATTAGAATTAATTTCAAATAATTTGGAATAGAATCATCCAGTAACATTTATGTAGTAACAATAAGTAACAACTGTAGTAATAATAAGTGTAGTGTATGTTCAATAGACATCTTATAAGCTGTCAAGTGTTTTCTAAAAATGTAATAATAAATGCTGAATACAATATTTGAATGTAGAGTCAGGGCAAAATAGATAACATTCACGAAGTGGTAACATTGCACAGCCAAACATCTGTGTTGTTCTGTCAAGTGAAGAAGATAAATCTTACTAGGTGTGGAGCAACATCTAAACTGCAATCTACAAAGATAAAAAGGAAGTAATAAAATTATGCAATAATGTAACATAGCCAATTTTTTCACATTTTCACATATTTTCTGTGGCAAATTTGCAGGCATACAAAGATAAACACAAATTATTCAGAAGTAATAACGCCTATTTCTGGACAAATTGCAATCTTATATTCATTTACCAAGGATAGGTAGAGTGTCCTGGTCATTTTTTAAAAATTAAAATTATTTATATATTTATTTATTAAATTCATTTGCTGCCATCTAGCCTAATAATAATAATGATAAAGTTGGAAGGGACCTTGGAGATCATCTAGTCCAACCCCCTGCTCAGGCAGGAAACCCTATACCATTTTAGACAAATGGCTGTCCAGTTTCTTCTTAAAAACTTCCAGTGTTGGCGCATTCACCGCTTCTGGAGGCAGGTTGTTCCACTGGTTAATTGTTCTAACTGTCAGGAAGTTTCTCCTTAGTTCTAGGTTGCTTCTCTCTTTGGTTAGTTTCCACCCGTTGCCTAAAGCTAGCTCTGGGCAGCTTACAAAATTAAAACAATAGAATTATACAAATTAGAGAGAAAGAGAAAAATAGATAGATAGATAGATAGATAGATAGATAGATAGATAGATAGATAGATAGATAGATAGATAGATAGATAGTCTTCAAATCAATAAACTGTGAGCACCAGGAGTATAATAAACTAAAAAAGTTTAATAACACAAATACACACCAAGCTTTCATCGGAATCCTTCCGACATCGTCAGGGTTAAATGCCAGTCCATGGGAGAGTCCCTTTATAACCCGTCGTCTGCGCACGGCTCCCGATTGGGCTGCGCCTTAATTACAGCTTTCGCGCTGGTGACTAATCTTTTCCTGCCTCCCCTGCCTATGTGTATGATGCTGCTAACTATCCCTGCATGTGGCTAGATAGATAGATAGTATACGCAATAAAATATGGATTATAATTAAAATTATGGTAAAAAATAGGGATGAGGGAACAGCATGTGCAGGAATTGAGGTGAGATCTGCTATTGGTCCATCAATCCCCTCAAGTGTGCTACTCCGCCTTTGGGGCCTCAAGCCAACCGACAGAGCAAGGTCTTCAGGCTCTTGTGGAAAGTCAGGAGTGTAGGAGCAGATCTCACCCAGTGGGGGGGGGAGATGTTCCAAAGGGCAGGAGCCATGCAGAGAAGGCTCTTCTGCTGGATTGTATCAGCCAACATTCCTTAACTAAACTTGAATTGCTGTTCATAGGCATTGAATATGTATTCTATGAAACTAATATTACATAATATACGCACAAGGCTAGAAAGTGGGAGACCATGAGTTCCAGCCCCACTTTAGCCGTGAAAGCCAGCCGGGTGACCTTGGGCCAGTCACTTTGTCTCAGCCCAATCCCCCTCACAGAATTGTTGTGGGGAAAATAGGAGGAGGGAGGTATGTTGGCCATGTTCGCCACCTTGAACTACTTGTAAAAATAATAAAGGTGGGTTACAAATAATTAAAATAAATATAAATAAAATGTGCCTTTTATCAACGTAGTTACAAATTAAGAAATAGTAATATAACTCCAGATTAATTTACCAAAATAATCAAATATGTTAGTATCTGAGGTGGTGAAATAATATATTTTAGAATGAGAAAAAAATATTCATCATTTAAGCAGATAATAATAATAATAATAATAATAATAATAATAATAATAATAATAATAATAATAATAATAATAATAATAATAATAATAGTAAAGTTGGAAGGGATCTTGGAGGTCATCTAGTCCAACCCCCTGCTCAGGCAGGAAACCCTATACCATTTCGGACAAATGGCTGTCCAGTCTCTTCTTAAAAACTTCCAGTGTTGGAGCATTCACAGCTTCTGGAGGCAGGTTGTTCCACTGGTTAATTGTTCTCACTGTCAGGAAGTTTCTCCTTAGTTCTAGGTTGCTTCTCTCTTTGGTTAGTTTCTACCCGTTGCTTCTTGTCCTGCCTTCAGGTGCCTTGGAGAATAGCTTGACTCCCTCTTCTTTGTGGCAGCCCCTGAGATATTGGAATACTGCTATCATGTCCCTCCTCGTCCTTCTCTTCATTAAACTAGACATGCCCAATTCCAGCAGCCGTTCCTTATATGCTTTAGCCTCCAGTCCCCTAATCATCTTTGTTGCTCTTCTCTGTACTCTCTGTACAATCATACCTTAGTTCTAAATATACTACAGGAACTTTTTCCAATCTCTTCTTTTTACCTTATTCCATCTTATTCCCAAAACAAGTATATACAAGGGCTGGAGATGGAAGATTCTAGATCCTATCTTTCTATGTGAATTTTCTTAAATTATTGTAGGATCTAAACCAGTATCTGGGAAACCATAACAACTGTGCTTGGATTTTATCATATAGCATTTCATCTGCTCTTCTCATCTGCCAAGTAATATGATTGACATATGTCATGCCAGACTGTTGGAGACTCATACCAGCTGTGCAGCCAGGTGTTCTTTACTGTACTATATTGTGCCAAATAGCTTTAAGCAGCCACCCATATGTGAGGTGGAGTTGCAAAATTAGTCTTCCGTCCTTCAAAAAAATTCATAAGTTTCATGTCCATGCCAAATTAATTTTGAAACCAACAAACATTTCATATTTTTTTCACAATTCTTATATGTACAATGGTATGAATAGAGCATATGGATGATTATGCTGAACAATCATCTATAAGTGGATATATACATCATCCCATTATTGCACATCAGAGAAGATATTGTATTTACTGGACATCACATTGTAATTTACTTTGCTAGCCTTTCATCTTCATTATAAAAGAAAGAATTATTTAGGATTCCAGATTCTGAATAAAATCTATATGCCCAAGCATTATATGCAGATTATGATTTTTATCCGTAAAGTTAGAAGGAGACCTGCTAGTCAGAAGAATGTATGACAGTGCCCAGTAAATGTATCCAGGCTCCACAAAGCAAAAAAAAATAATAATCCCACAACTGTACCTTATACTGTTGTAATTTATTGAAACAAAATGCCACTTTTAACCTCTGTCTATTCCTTTCTCCAGAATACAAGCATTTAATGCTACCAGAAAAAAGAGGCTGCCACTTCAAACTACAATCACCAGATCCAGAATGCAAACATTCAGAATATTATTAGAGGGCAGCAAAGAGATACAGGAAACTCTTAACTCATTGCTGTCATCTAGTTGTTGTCGTCCATAATTTTTCAGCCCAGAGCAAATGCTTTATGTTATTCTGAGAATGTTTCTTTACTTGTTTGTTAATGTGATATTGAGGCTTTTCCTTCCGTAGCATTCAGAAAACAGAATATAGATATCCTCCTTCAATTTTTCCCATAACTAAAAGCCTATGAGATGAATGATGGGCTCGAAATCATTCAGTAAGTTTCAGTGACTGAGATGAATTCAAAGCTGGGTCTTTACAGTCTTAGCTGAATCCCTTAACCGCTACACCATGGGTATCCAATTATTCTTCACTCATTGCAGCCTGCAAGAAAATCACTCATTCATATAAAACATATAATACAGTTTTATAAGATGATGATGATGATGATGATGATGATGATGATGATGATGATGATGATGATGATGATGATGACGACGACGATGACTTTTCAGTCATGTCCAACTCTTGGCGATTCTATGGGCCAGGTGTCTCCATGTCAGTTTCATAATATAAAATCAAATAATAATGTTAATAGTTTATGATCCTGTGGGGCCACATTACTAGCTGTCTAGGGCCATATATGGGCAATGGGCTGTGAGTTTAACATGCCTGCACTACACCATACCAGATTATGTCAACAATATAGCTGAGAACATGTGGTTGCTAATTCTTACCTGTGACAGTGGGGATGGGGGGGGACCCTCAGGAGAAGATAACTGAGTTACCAAGAAGTACGTCAGTTGTAAGGATTGCACTTCCAACAATTCTGCACAATTAGACAGAATATTGATGTAACATGCTTATTATAACACTCAGAAGATACCACCAAATATATTCATTCAGGAGAATCTCATTGTTCAGAGCAATAAAAGTCTTCTGTCACATAAGATACCAATTACTTCTTTGCGAAACAGAACACTAAAGAAAATTGTAATAAGCTCTGGATTACATTATATAAAATTACATATTCTTTCCATCTTTATTTGTGATAGGATTGACATACATTACACTGTACCAGAGAGATGGATCAAAACAATTACTGTGCAATCTGATGTCTCACATGATCTCAAAAGTAGAGCACAAGGCATCTCACTGGGTTTGATAGTCCATTTGACTATCCACTTCTGTCTTAAGATGATCCTCATTTACTGAGGTCCCTTTTCCATTTGTTAGATGATAGATTCTTGAGATGGGAAGAAACTTTGACATCAGATAGAAGCAGGATAAAAATGTACCTTTGTACCTCCATATCAAGCCTCTCTAGTGCTGATTTAGGATAGTGATCATTTAAAGCAAATGCAGTCAAATGTATGACATTCAGAAACATCCTTAGAACAAATTATTCCTTTGATAACCAATGCAGACATCAATGTGTTGCTAACTACTGAAATGAAAACTGAATTCAGAGAAAGAATTTGGACTATTTTTTTTAATTTAGTAACCAAAACTAGAAAATTAGTTCATCAGACAAAAAGTACAGATTAGAATTTTTAAAATCCACATTTCAATTGCCTTGCTGTTTTCAAGAGATAGTTAAAGTTTTCTTGCATGCTGTTCTATAACAGCAAGGGACATACTGCTAAATGTGCATATTTGTTTTTTAGTTTGATTTTTAATTTATTATAGTCAGAAAATAGTGTGCACAATATAAAATAGGTTTGAAAATATAATCATTATTTGAAAATTACAATTAATATTTCATTCCATTGCTTTCTTTTAATGGAATGGAATGGAATCTAAACTAAAGTTTGATGCTATTTAGGAAAAACTTGCCACATTATTTGTAACTGAATTCTTCTGATGTAATGGAAAGAGCTCAATTGTGATTTTTGTTTTCTCTCCATCACTGCAGATCTTTCCTTCAAAACAGTCACACTATGTCTTTGAGTCTTCAACTAAGGGCATAGGAGAAGCACATCTCCAGTGGACTTGATTAATTTTTTTTTAATGCCAGTAAAATTGTTTACAAGAAATCAACCCTGAAGGTATAAACATTTTATATGTATCCTACTTCCTCCTATGTTTACTTCCTGTAGATACAATAAAAATTGACTTGTAATATGGTGAAGGTTTTTTTCTGGATTTTTCCCCCTCCCTCCCTAGATCTGGCTCAAACACTGTCAATCTGAGTTTTGTTATGCTAGTTGCTCCTGCTGCACAAATTTCTATCCCATTATATTCCATTTTTGGAGAATTATCCGGCTGTTCCATTGCCTTGGACAGAACTAAAAACAATACAAGTAATAGGCAAAAATGAACATGTTTGCCCTTTTTTAGTGACTATTTCTTACATTTAGTAAAACAAACATTATTTTCATTAGTTTGAAGAAGAGTATCATTTATTCATTACATCTAAGTAATTTTTCAACAGTTTCATTAGTGGCAGCATCATTTTTTTCATCATTTTTTGTGACATTGTTTTGACAGAGTTAAAAAAAACAAATTCAGAACTTGTCAGTCCTTTCTCTCTCTGGTCTTTTTCTCTTTTTCCTTTTATTAAAATACTGAATAAAATGGATGATAATACTTAAAAAGTGCAAGACTAAGATTT
>NW_015386656.1:17064-31787 GCF_001527695.2 Protobothrops mucrosquamatus | reverse complement strand
GGGAGCTTGGCTGTGTTCTGATTGGGTGGAGGTGTGTTCTGATTGGTTAAGGGGCTTGGCTGTGCTCTGATTGGATGGGGGGTTGGCTGTGCTCTGATTGGATGGGGGAGTGTTCTGTTTGGGTGGGGGCTTTGTTGTGCTCAGGTTAGTCTGAGTTGCAGGGGGATTTGAGATGGTGAGCTGCATTGCTGTTGTTTGGGTTCATGTTCGTGGTCATGCCACATCTTTATGGTGGGTGTCAGTTTGCTTCATGTATGGATTGGAGGGGTTTAAAGTGGCTAATGATGCAGCTGTGGACTGGCTTCTAGTTTGTGGTCGTGCCTCATCATCTGTGTGAGTTTGGGTTTGCTTTTTGCGTGGATGTGTGGTGGTGACATCCTGTGTGGTTTTCGTGAGTGTGGGTCTGGTGTCATTCTTTGTGTTAGGAACTCGTTTGCCAATAAGGGCGGGTTATTCAAACCTGGGCAGTTTATATACTAGGCAGGTGACCGCGCGGCTGCCCTACGGATGGGCCAAACCCCAGTGGAGAGTGAGAGAGGGGGGGAGTTAAGGGTACGAGAGGAAAGGGGGAAGATCGAAGGAAGAGAGAGGTACGGCTGCAGGATGAGGGGGAGAGTAGCGCAAACGGCGCGATTGTATGTGTGAGTGAGAGACCAGGCAGGTAGGGCATGGCGGCCACCAGATAGGATGGGGGGTGGGGTGGACAGTAGGAAGGGGGAGGAGGTTATGGAAAGGGAAGCAGGAGTACAGCATCGTCCCTTCGTAGGGGCGATCACCCGTTCCCGCGCGGCTGCTCTACCGATGTGCCAAACCCCGGTGGAGAGAGAGAGAGAGGGTGTGGGGGTCTAGGGTATGAGACGGAAAGGGGGAAGACTGAAGAAAGGGAGAGGCATGTCTACAGGATAGGAAACAGGCAGGAAGGAGGAGAGTGGGTGTGGAGCGATGGTGTGAAATAGGCATGGCTCGGGTAGATCAGCTGAACGGAGTGAGAACGGAGTTAGAATGGCGATTGGCCATTGGAGCATCATGACAGCACCTATGGGCCGGGTGCAAAGGTGGCCGGAATATAAGAAGTGCCCTCCCATTGACCGACATGGATCCCTGAAGATGCCGGCAGAAAGCCGGCGAAAGCTTGGATCACTATTTATTAAAACTTTTTAAACTTTTTAAAGGTTTTGTTTTCCTGGTGCTCATTTACGTTTGTATGCTTTTACCATATATATATATATGTATATATATGTATGTATGTATGTATATATATATATATATATATATATATATATATATATATATATATATATATATATATATATATATTTGTTTTCTGAGGTTTTCGCGGGTGTTTGTATGTAGGTCTTTGGTTATTCGGGTTTTCTCCCGCGTAAAATTGGAAGTGTCTTGGCGATGTTTCGATGAAGTCCCATTCGTCATCTTCAGACTGGTGTTTTCGGATTCGTGCTTCTAGGAGCAATGTGTGATCGCAGCTGTTTCTTCCTTTTAACTGCCAGTGGGGTATGAACTGATTGGGTGGGAGCTTGGCTGGGTTCTGATTGTGTGGAGGTGTGTTCTGATTGGTTAGGGGCTTGGATGTGCTCTGATTGGATGGGGGGTTGGCTGTGCTCTGATTGGATGGGGGTGTGTTCTGTTTGGGTGGGAGCTTTGTAGTGCTCGGATTAGTCTGAGTTGCCAGGGGATTTGAAATGGAGAGCTGGGTTGCTGTTGTTTGGCTTCGCATTCGTGGTCGTGCCATATCTTCATGGTGGGTGTCAGTTTGCTTTATGTATGGATTGGAGGGGTTTAAGATGGGACTTCGTCAAAATGTCGCCAAGACACTTCCAATTTTACGCGGGAGAAAACCCGAATAACCAAAGACCTACATATATAAATTAAATATGCAAAACTGTCACTTTTTGAATCTGCTTATGTGGTTTACAGGGATAAGTTGAAATTTTGAATTTAGATAATAACATATAATTACATGCTGTAATCAGACATAAAAAAGAAGTTTTAAAATAGGTTAGGCTATGCCAAGCCAGGTTCCTGTGGGGTCTTTTGTTTGCCAGAAAACTATCATCATTGCATCAAATCCTGAGTGGAACATGTTGCTACTAATATTTCTAAAGGTCTGGTTATTGCACATGTACCAACAATAGCTTTTCCAGAAGGACAAATCCTTATTACAACTCTTATTAAACATAAGCTGAAATCAATATATATTCATTCCTGCTTGCACCCACCTCTTTTTAAATTATTTCTCTATGGCTTAAGAAGTGAGGAAGCGGAATCACTGCCTGAAACACACCAAGCAAAACATTGCATTGCTAAATACTTTGCATCAGGGCAGATAAGGTCAATAGGTATATCGCAAACCTATCTCATATTTTTAGCTGGAAGGCAAACGGTTTCCTGTTCCACCTACTTAAATATTGAGCTTGCCTTCTAGGACTATGACTAATGAGAGATGAGGAGATCATATGTATTTCTACCCTAATCTTTATGCATTTCAGGTAATACCAAATGCTAATTAATTGCACACATTTTCAACTGAAGAAATCTGGGCAGGGATTGGTTCTCTGGTTGCTAAGCCTTTCCTTCAGTCTGTTGCGTGCATGTCTTCCCAATCAGACTGAACCTACAAAACGTTTTGCATTTGCAGATCATTGGGAAAATCATATTTTTTGTTTCTTTCTCCAGCATGACATATATTTTTAAAACTATACATGAACTTAGATGGTAAACTAGACCTTGATGGTACCCTGATGGTATAATTTTAATCCGTAAATATACTTTCATGTCAAATTGCTACAAGAAAGGTTTTCCACAAAGATCATACTAGTCTATCTTATGTAGTGACTATATATATATATCACCTTACTCGTTTTCAGGATAAGCAACAGGCTAAGAATATGTTAAGTCATATTCTAGAAAGAAGTAGAGAGAAGCACTTTACACAGATATGTTTTTGCTTCTCTTATTACTACTTTCTCCAAGCACTCCACCTATTGCTCATAATTTTTATAGATCTGTATAGATGCAACTATGTTAGATGGGACTTCACGTAATCATGATTTCTGTCAATCTGCTCTAGCCCACAAATTTAAATGAATTCTTCTAACATGATTCTATAAGAATATACAAAAGAGTGGGTGATGAAAAAGTCTTATGTTGGGTGTCACTTAGCTTCCATATGAAGAATGAGTTTCTGAGAGTTAAGTATAAAGATGTACAACCATCTAGGTCAGGGGTAGGCAACCTTGGCTCTTTTATGACTTGTGGACTTCAACTCCCAGAATTCCTGAGCCAGCATGGCTGGCTCAGGAATTCTGAGAGTTGAAGTCCACGAGTCATAAAAGAGCCAAGGTTGCCTATCCCTGGTCTAAGTGGTCTACGCTGCTTGTTGAGGTTCAGCAAGGTGGTTCAACTACAGTTGTTGTAGGTTTCTTATGGGACAACTTGGATCAAATTTTCTTTATGTTGATTCAATCACTTCTAAGCCCTCTTTGCTAGTTTTTCAGACATCTCTAAATCACAAGTTTCTGAAATGTTTTCATTATTGACTATGAATTTTACTTTTATTTTTTTTAAAAAATAACATTTATTTTGTTCAGGTGGTGAAATACTTTGTCAGCGACAGACTAATAAATGCCAATATGTTCTAGAGAAAAATATATAAAATGATGATTCATGTGAATAAAGTATATTCCTCCTATCATATCAGAAATTCAGATCAGACAAGATAAAGTGCAGTCCTTAACATAATTAACTTACTGTCAGCTATAACTGAAGATATGATGAGGGTCTTTAATATTACAGATTAAATATTTGTAAACAAATTAACGAACAGTACATATAATAATAGCTATTAATCATGACAATTAAATAGAACCCTGGTTTTGGAAAGCAGCAAGCTAGTGAACATCAGCTGCCATAAATAAGACAGGAATGCGTTATTGTCTCTTGACCTACTTGTTCATTTTCTAGTTGGCATGGAAATCAAGCTGCTGAATAGACTCTTAATCTTGTCCAGTGGGGCTCTTTATGGTCTTATTATTTACTTCCTGCATTTTGAGTTGCCCATAATTTTATACACTATGGTATGACAAATTTGTTTTTTAACTATGTTCATAATGATTCAGTTTGGAATCCAATTTTGGAGTTTATTATATTTAATCAGGCTGCTCCAAAAATTTATCAGTTCAACTAAAGTTTCGATTTAAAGTTAGATTTGTAAATCTGAAGTTTAAAACTTGGCATTTTAGGTTGGTTGTCTTTGGAAATCTATCTAGGTACAAGCAGACCCAAACTTCCTTTAATTCCTTTAAAAATTATGATTTTTATGGTGTGCCTTTTTATAGATAGATTTTTTAGATTTTTGGTGGCTTCTCCCTAGAAAAAAAGATTATATCAAAATGCAAGCGGGTTAATAAAAAAACAGGATTTTGCTATTATTTTTATTTTTTGTTAAATACCCAAACAGCTATGAAGTATTTAATTTTTAAACAAGATTGTATAAAATATGCAGATATAGTATACCTTTATACTTAGCTGGAGGAAGCGTCTGTTTGTGATTTCATACTGAAATGGAAAAGAAAGATTTAGGATAGGATCTATGGAGCCTGGAAAAAGGATTAGTTGCGTTAAAGGAAAACAATGGTTAAAGGTTCACAGTCCACCATTCTTCTTAAAAAGGTGTGAAGGTTTCCCTTGTCCAGTCATGACTGACTCAAGATGGCAAAGCCCATTTCCAATTCCTAACCAAGGGAATCTATTTTGTCTGAGAGATGTTTCCATCATCATATGGCCAGAATGAAAATAAATATTTAGGTAACTATTTATCTACTTGCATTTGCATGCTTTTGAACTGCTAGGTTGGCAAGTAACGGCAGCTCAGCCTGTCACACAGCACTCAGGTCTGTCAGGTTCCCAGCTGACAAGTTCAGCATCTTAACCCAGGGGTCCTCAACCTTGGCAACTTTAAGACTTGTGGACTTCAACTCCCAGAATTCCTCAGCTAGCAAAGCTGGCTGAGAAATTCTGGGAGTTGAAGTCCACAAGTCTTAAAGTTGCCAAGGTTGAGGACCCCTGGAACCACTGAGCTATTGTGCCCCAATTCTTCTTGAGCTCTACGAAATATTTTAAAACATGCCTCCTTACAGGAATCAAAGCTAACTTAGATAAAACATTATTTAAGATTCTCCATATTTCTCAGAAAGAATTGTGGCTGGAAAAACATAGTAAACTGTTTCTTATGGTTAAAAAGTGGAGTTGTGAACCAGACAATTTTGTCAAATTAAAAAAAAGAATCTAGATTTTGTTCTAATTAATTTAGAAGGATTCACACTTTAGCATTGAGTGCTATAGATTCTTTTTTAAGTTGCCAGGTTCTAATTAAACATTTGGTCACCAAGTGCAATTAACAATCACTAGTCTAAACTAAAGTTAAAAACTGTCCAAATTTGATGCAACCCTCCCCCCCCTCCATAACGGCATCTAAGGGAATCTCTTTCAACAGGCTTATAATCTGAGTGCTATGCCACAATGGAGAAAAACAGTAGAACTGGATGATTTTTTAAAAAGAAACTAATATACCAATCTTACTAATAAATAGTAATTTTATAATGACCATCTGGAATGGAAAAAAAATAAGGGAGAGGAAGAATCTCATCAGAGCTGGTTGTCCCTCTTCTCATCTCTCAACTAGAGTTTGACCAAATGACTATGGCAGTTGAAGAAATTAAGCCTAATACAATTACTCTGATGGAATTATCTGCATCCTATTACATCCCTGATTGATGACCAAATATTGCAATGTTTCCTAGTTTTTGAAAGGATCATTGAATGTATTTAGTTCCACAGTATAATTGCGAGTAGGTTTCTGCCTAAAATACAATACAAAAGTAGTTGTATTTTTCCTCAGTTAACCTTTTCGAATTGCCCAGAACATGATTTAATGTGCTTTGCAAGCAAATGACTGTGTAGTGCCAGTATTCTTGGAGACAGGCAGGCAATGTACGTGCAAAACTTTCATTGGCATACAGCATTACAGGTTTTTTTAAAAAAATATAAAATCTATACAAGGCTTGATGATGTAAGTGTGAATTTAATTTTTTTCCAAACTAATAATGAGGACCAGTAGGTACATGTAAGTATGTAAATGTGCATATGTACACAGAGATAAGGTATTGGATATTTACTAAACTACTAGAGACCTTGAGCAAACATTTTAATTGAATACTTAAATCATTCCATGCAATTCATTGTTGTCATCATAACTTTCGTGTTACATAATCCATTTATGCTGATCTATGACCATAATAAACCTTTGATTGATATAAAGTAATTTATGAGGATTATTCTTGATTAAAAGCTGCCCACATCTTTACATGGATAAAAACCAAAAAACTGAAATAAAAATTCAAGCTTAAAAACATCTGCATTGCAGTTTGTTTATTTCAACCACAAACTGATTGAAACTGTCATTCATATGAACAATCACTCAGCATTTAAACACACACACACACACACACACAGAGAGAGAGAGAGAGAGAGAGAGAGAGAGAGAGAGAGAGAGAGAGAGAATATATATCAAGAAGCTGCCTTTCTGGATGATAAAACTCAAGAAATAAACATTTACTTTCCATTGTCTCCAGCAGTCTTTAAAATCAACAGAACAAAGGGACTATAAATAATTTCATTGCACTTTATTGCACTCTTGATTGACCACCATTATATTTTTTTATTTGTTCCATGAACCTTACACCCTACAAATCTTTTGAAAAGAGTTTTTCCCAATGAGATTGAACAATGGAATAAAATTTGGCCTTCCAGAATCTGGGAGGACTCCAAAATGACTTCTCTACAAATAGAATACATGAAGGTTAAATGAAGATGGCCTCAGTTCCAATCAGTGAAAGAGAGGCTTGTTTGTACCACTTTATTTTCAAAGAAGGCAAATTGATTATACAGTATCTGCCTTTCTTGTCCACAATGGTGACAGCTAGTCCATTGTTCTTATAGAATGAAAGCCTCATAGACAATGCTTGGTTGTATAAGTTTCTTACTATTCAGATTTCTGGAATGGTTTTATAAAAAATAATCACTGGCCGTGTCAGATACACAACAGTTTTGCAGCATGTCTTAACTAGCTGTTGGACAAGATAGAGGTTGGGATGCCAATATTGTCACTGCTACCATTGCCACTACTGCCATCACAAAAATGCAGGAAAATAAGTATAGTTTGGGGCATACTAGGTGGATATTCTCACAATCAAAATGTATCCAGAAAGTATCAGGCTGGAAAAGGCTGGGTTAATGATTACAGTTTTAGTATTATCATTTAGCAATATTTTTTATTAATATTATGACTTGCCATCTAGCTTTAAAGAGCAATTTATACCAATTTTGTGAAGGAGGAAAAAAAGAAAACTTGAGGAAGATTAATGCTTTGTCAATTTATACTTTCTTTTTCAGCATGGTCCAAGTTAATCTATAGGAAACAAATTAATTGGGATTTAACCAAGAAAATACTTTCTAGAAGTTGAAATGTTACTTTCAAACACAGGAAATAAATCTCACATGGAGCCTAGAAAAAAGAAAAACATAAAAACCATGAAATTAATGGGCACAATCTATCTAAAATCACTTTTTGCATTATTTCAATTTAGAAAAAAAATAGGAATGAATCAACATAGTCATAAACTGAGGACTGTCTGTACTAGAATTTATTGTTTGAGCACTCTATTTGTGAGATCTAGAAGGCGCCAATGCTGTGAAAGGTAGAAGGAAAGAGAAGATGAGGACAGCCAGTAGCAAGATCGACTCAGCTAAAGTCGATATGAGTGCACTGTTGGAAGACCTAAAAGATCAGATCAGGGACAGATTATTGTGGAGAAAATCTATAATAACTTTATGGCACATAAAAAGTGTCATCATTGCTTATCATTCTTTAAAGCTGGATTTGGCAACCTTTTTGTGTCAGATGTATATATTTGCAAACCACATTGTAAGTGGTAACACAAATGGCTATGATACAGCTATCACCAATAGCAAAATATCATTTTGCTTGGTGCAAATAATAAACTTATTTCCAGAATTTCCCTGACAACCCTTCTCTTCATCTTATTTATGTCCACTTTTCTAACAAAGCATTGTTTTTGTTTCCTATGAATACATCTCACTGATGTGGAATTATTGGATGATTGATTGCAGGATCCCTGTTAAAAATTCAGATAGTATAGTGAACATAAGTATGTCTGTTCAGACTGCTACTTTTGCATCAGGTTCTCAATTTAAAGGAAACAAGCAAAGGGAGAAGAACTCTTTCAGGCTGGTAGGAAGTAGAATCTTAAATTATATAAATTTAAATAAAGAGCATCTGGATAAAATACATAAAGCCTGAAAAACCATCTGTTTTTAGTTTGATCATTAATTAAGCATTGCCACAGTTTAACAGAATTTTAGATTATCAGGAATATTGCAATTAAAGTTGCAGAAAGTATTTTCAATTGCGAACACTGAAGATGAGGTGGATGACAATGTGAGACAACTTGCAGAAAGCAAATAAATCTCACTATTGGCAGCCATGGGAGAACACTAAATTTTTATTACCAATCCTTTATTATTGAATGTTATGCTAAAACTTCAGCTAAATCATTCCTAATCCCGTACATTCTATAAAATGCTTGCTAGTACAATTGACTCAGAAAAAGAGATCATTGAGCTTTCGAAAAAGATGCTTTTAAAGTAATCATCAAATTACAATGTGAATCATCATTTGCATCATATGTTGCTATAAATTTATTTTACTTATGATTCATGGCAGTGTTTACAGCATTCAGAAAAACTGACTGCATATTCACTTGGAACTATGAGCCTTGGAGAATAAACAAGTATATTAGCACTCAGGTGTTTAATATTAAAAGCAAATGCAATTCATATTTTTTTTCAACATTATAAACATGTGGGCACCTCTTCATTAGAAACCAGAAATAACATTTTACTTGTTAACTGTTTATGAAGTTTGTCAAAAGGAAGACAGGTAATTCACAGAGCTTTACAGATAATGTGCAATGAAATCAATATAAATAATTAATATAGCAATCAAATTAAGTTTTAGTTTAAATTAATCCTAAACATAATAAGGTACAATTTATTGAATCTGTCTTTGCTGGTTATAATTAAACCCTAATTGTTTCAGGAAGAACAGCTTAATTCTGTCCCACTAATGTAGCATAACTTTATGATTGAGAATAGTATGAAGTTGCTTCTTCTATTATTTTTACTGAGGTTCCATGTAACTTTCCAGTTTATATTAAAAGATATTCATCAGAATTGTCAACATTATGATTGGTACTCTGCTACCCCCATTAATATGGAACTTTCTATTTACTGTAGGTCGTAAAAAAGTATCGCAAATATTGTGATAATTCAGTTCAAAATGTTAATGCATTTTAAGCTTAAAAACAATGCCACAACAACAAAACACTGTGTCCTTGCTTTCTGAACTAATGGCAAACTGCAGAACTCCATACAAATTTGGATCAGAGATGGCTTCTTTGTTACCAGGTTTTGATGTTCCTATACACAATGTATAATAAAGGTACTTTAGAGTGTTGTTCAAAATTCCTTGCTTGTTATAAAAACATCATAAAAACATCTATAACTCAAAAGAGCAAGCACTAATTTTCAGCTTTATGTATTTGCTTGCCAACAGCTTTTTTTGCTTCTTTTTCTCAAGATGTCTCGGTGTGATATGACCTCAGAGACAGGATACAGTAGCTGATGGGCCATTTGTCTTATCTAGAAAATTAATCTTAAATACTCATTCTGTCCATCAATCTGTCTTGGGGATCGGGAGGTGGCTTGTTTTGTTTCATAACACATTCTGATAGGCTACAGTGATAGGAATGGCTTTAAGGTTAGACTTACATCATTGGTAATTTTGCGGTTGGTACATAGAAGAAAGAGGCCTCCAATGCCTCAGAGATCCTGCCAACAGATTATTTTTAAGATTACTGCTGTTGTTCTTTTTGTGGCCTTTTGCTTTCTTTTGCATAAACATAGTTACCATTCCGCTTGCTCGGTTTATCTTGAAAAATGTTAGGAAAAAAGACAAAACATTGAAGAACCTTTTGCTGTTTTTCTACAGCTAAATTGTTACTAGCTTGTGAACAGCAACAAGAGTTGCAGAAACCATCATCCCATAGCGGTAGCATTATAGATGCAAGGATTGCAAGAAATGTTCAAGTGAAAGAGAACGGCGGTCAGGAGGGATGAGGTAGAGATCAAGATGATGCTTTGAGAAGCTTTGATGTGGCATGTAATTAAACTTAAGCTTGTTTCCAATTAAGAAAAATTTCCCAGCCCCAAGTTCTGACTTGCCTGGAATATTTGCTAAATAATGCCACTGCTGAGGTGAGTGGGAGAAAAAATCAAGTTTATATTTTCAATTAAAGCATTTCTTCATTACTTCATTATTATTAGCTGGTTATTAGACTTTTTTGTATTCACAGATAGGATTCTTTCTTGTAAATATTTCATGAACCAGTCAAATACTGTTTCAGTCAGTTACAAGAAAATTAAATAAACGGGACAGACCCTGGGTCTTATTTAATGGTTTGTGTTATAGTTTGAAAAAAGCTATGACTGAGCTTTGAGCAATGTCACTTGGTTTATTCTAAAATAGGAAGAATAAACAGCTCAATGCTCTTGCAGGAAATGATGAAATGCTAATATCAGGGTTCAAGGAAGAAAACCAATTGTGGCTAAATGACTCATTATTACCATATTTATACATAAATTAGAAATATGAAGGAACTGCCAACTGAATGTAGTGGCAACTTTTAATCAGTCATGTAAAGAATCAGAAGGCAGAGTCAACTCACTGAAAGGATATAAAAGAAATACTGCAGACTAAACAGTGTGAATGGAATGCTAAGATTCGGTATACTGGAATAATCAAAGGCCAATTAGTGAAAATGCTAAAGAATTAACCAAAAAGAAATACTCTAAAGGATATCTATTAAAATTCAAATATAGGTGAAAAACTGTAATTAAAAGAATGACCACTCCTATATATAACACTATGGGGAACAAGGGAAGAAGGAGGAAAATTGAACTCAGAGACTGATGCTCAAATTATCCAACTGCCAATCAGACTGACTCTTGTAATAAGACAATAATTACCACCCTAATCCCATCATCCTGTACAGGTAGGCAATTAATTGTTGTACCAAAACAATTATAGCCCAGCTTGCAGCAAACCAAGGTTGTTATCACCTGAACGGATGGCTAGGCAGAAGATCAGACAGAACACTGGGATAGGAGCATTCACCTTTTCTTGCTTTTTTATTAAAACAGCCAGTCTATTCCTATTCATTAGAGACTTGGGATATCAGAGTGGACCAGGAAGGAATATTTTTAAGGATCTGGCTCCTTGAAATCCATTCTGCTGGGCTGGCTTTTTGTTTTGTTTGTTTTTAGTGTTACCAGGAGTTGCCAAGGAAATAATGTAAATAATACCCTTTGTGTAATTTCTTCATTTAAAAGGTTTATCTTCAAGGAAAAAAGAAAAGTTTTTGATCCAGCAAGAAAAGTTTTGTCTACTTTCTGTTTGAATTCTTAAAAAGATGGAGGTCATTTAAGGTTATGCTTTGCAAACACATCAAGATATGTCTTATCTGTGGTTAGAAAATGAGAAGAATTGCCTATTTAAAAAATACTCAATTTATTTTTTTTATTTTTTTTTGATGAGAGCAAAATCATTTGGATTAGAAAATTAATTTGCAGAGTTGACCACACATAGAATTTGTCCTGAAACTAAATATTTGGCTATTTGGAAAACTCATGTTAAGAATTTTGCCATTGTTCAGGAAGTCTTTGATGGATGGTCACATGAAGGTGTGATGGAATGAGTTTTAAGTCAGAACAAAAAAAATCCATATTTTTTCATATGGTTTCACATTTCTCTCACCAAGCAGAGCTCTAGTTTTATTATCAAGTTTTCATCTCATTTTAGTTTAATAATTTTTCCAAGAATATTATACCATAATATGAATTTTCTGTTATTAGGTACATAGTGGTATTTTCATCTGAAGATCTGTTTTAATGACCTCCATGTTAAATACAGATATTCCTCACTTAATAATCCTAATCCTTAATAATCCTAAAAGTGGTCATTAAGCAAAACATCACTTCACTGTCTTGCTTAGCAATGGCTGTTCTGGCAGTCCCAGTTGCAGTCTTTTTTTTTCTTTTCTTTTTTTTAGTTTTTATTTTTCCTTTTTTCCATTATACAACAAAAATAAAACTGAAAAAATACATTTTTTCCCTTAACAAAACTGTGTTATACATCTCATATATATTATTTACAATTTATTTACATCAGTAAATAAATTGTAAATAATACATCAGTCTTTTTCTTTCTTTGTTCTAGCCAATCATAACATTTGTTCCATATTTCATAAAATTCTGTTGCCTCCTTGTCTTTTAATTCTAGCGTAAGTTTATTCATTTCCGCGCATTCAAGAATTTTGTATATAATCATATCGTCCGAATCAGCGCATCTCTTATCTGATGTTGATAAAAGTGTGTGTGTGTGTTTTCCTATGTTTCCACCATAGAAAGGCATGCCAGCCAGCCTGTAAGTCATGCCTTTCAATCGTTAAAACTCTTTTATTGTCTAGGTTTATCCAATCTTTGATCCAGAGTAGTCCAGCTGCTTGATAATAAATTTCCCATTTTGGGAGCCCAAGTCCACCTCTACTTCTACTATCTTGTAATATTTTCGTGTTTATCTGTGCTTTTTTGCCCGACCAGATGAATTTATTTATTATTTTATCTAATTCTTCAAAAAAAAATTCTCTAATTTTATCGGGACTGTTTGGGACAAATATAATAATCTTGGTAATGTATTCATTTTGGTCAACGCAATCCTACCTAATAACAATAATTGTAATTTCCCCCAGGTCTCAAAATCTTTCTTCATTTGTAGTATCAATTTTTTATAGTATCTTCTTTTATTGAGGAGCACCTTGTGGTAAGCCAGATTCCTAAATGTTTGCAGTTGCAGTCTTAAGTGAGACATTACAAGGCTGCAACTTAAGACCTGCTGGCTTCCACAATTACTTTGCTAGTGAGAAGGTCACAAATGGAGATCTTCTGACCACTGGACACTGCAGCTGTTGTAAATATGCAATGGCTGCTAAATGTTCAAATCACAATCACATGACCACAGGGATGCTGCAACAACAAACTTTTTTCAGTACCATCATAACTTTGAACAGTTGCTGAATCAATGGTTGTTAAGCAAGGACTACCTGTATAATTATCCACTGTATAATCCAAATATAAAAAATCTATATATTACAAACTTGCTTATTCGAGAAGCATCTTTATGCTGCATTCATCTGCCCATCCAATCTGACCAAATAGTGTCAACTGCCTCCATATCCAAACTCCATGGAATTGTCACCTAATGGGGCCATAGAGATGAACATTCTCAGTGACTATGCCCCCCCACCGACAAACTGATTATCTAAATTTGTTTTCTGCATTTAAGCTTTCTGTTTGTAAACTTCTCATAATAGCTTATTAACATGCAGGAAGTAGGCTTTTGGTCTAATCTACAAGCATTTCATTTTTTTCAACACCATTCAATTACAGTTCTAGAATTACCAACTTTACTAGTGGTTTCTTTATGTGGTTGTAATGTGAGGAAAATGTGGGAACAGTGATTGTATATGTGTCATTTAGGATTAGAGTTTCACCTAAAAGTCAACCTAAAATCCTTATTTGGAGGATAAAGGCCTAGGTCCAGGACAATTGAAAGCAAATTATTTAACCTCCATCATAAAGAATCTCATCTCACCCACTCTGCACGTGTCAGAACTTTAACACATTTTAAGATAAAATCACAGTTTTTGGTAATGCATAGTTTGAATAAAATCTTATCCCAATGTTTGATATTTTGGAATTCATTCAAGGACTCCACAAAGATGTGCCTTGGCAGCAGTTTCATCATAAAATAATAGTCTGACTTTTCCCTTGCATTACTTGATAATTAAATATTTTCTCTGCATATTGGTGTGACTGTAGTGTCTTGGAATCTTCCAAAATCAAGGAGGGGAAAATTTTCTGAGACAGTACAAACCATTTTTATCTCTCCTTTTTGTCAGGTACACAGAGGGTAAAAGAGACATTTGGGCTGATTTTGTTTTTATTATATTTTGGAACCATCCATCACCCTCATAGAGGTAGTTTTTCCCCACAAGTGCAGGATCTGCTTTTTTCAGATCAACTGAATGTTGATCCATTGGTTCTAACAAAAGTTTACCAACTGGCTTAGCATCCAAGCCTGACCTCATGGGCTGAGAGAGAGAAAGGCTGGCAAAATCATCCAGCCAGTTTTCAAGGCTAAGGTAGGACTAGAATCCACATACTCCTGCTTTCTATCTAGCCTGGGGCCTTAATCACCAGAACAAATTTGGTCTCATTGGGTCAGAAATAGTAGCATCTCTAATTCCTGCTCTCAGATATGATTGAGAAATCATACCGCAGAAAGCAAATTTGCATGGAATCTTTCTTTTCAGTTAATACCTTATCATTATGCTGTATTCTATTGTGCATGAATAATGGATAGGTATGTGACAGCATTAGAGGCCACTTAGGTTAACATGCCAACTGAAATTGTATGACATGATTTTAAAGATTAAATAATCCTAGAA